>NC_053022.1:367626310-367782668 GCF_003073215.2 Triticum urartu | reverse complement strand
TTCGAGGCACAATCCATTGAAGAGAATATCACAAGCTTGAGCATTGTATTGCAACATCTTCAACTCATCCGTGGTAGCTTCACGGTTTGGTTCTTTCCCATCAAAGAAGTCACCTTGCAAACCAACACACACAATAGCCCAAACGGCGGGGTTATGTCCAAGAATATGCATTTTCATTTTATGCTTCCAACTAGCAAAATTAGTACCATCAAAGTAAGGACCTCTACGGTGATAATTTCCCTCGCTAGACGCCGTACTCTCCTAGGTTGTGAAACCAAGGCTATGACCACCAAAAGCTATGGAGATCAAAGCAAATGGAGACCAAAGCTCTGATACCACTTGTAGGATCGAAAGTATGTCTAGAGGGGGGGTGATTAGACTACTTGACCAAATAAAAACTTAACCTTTTCCCAATTTTAGTTCTTGGCAGATTTTAGCTATTGTAGGACAAGTCAAGAAATCATCACACAATTCAAGCAAGCATGCAAAGAGTATATTGGCAGCGGAAAGTAAAGCATGCAACTTGCAAGAATGTAAAGGGAAGGGTTTGGAGAATTCAAACGCAATTGGAGACACGGATGTTTTTCCTGTGGTTCGGATAGGTGGTGCTATCCTACATCCACGTTGATGGAGACTTCAACCCACAAAGGGTAACAGTTGCGCGAGTCCACGGAGGGCTCCACCCACGAAGGGTAACGGTTGCGCGAGTCCACGAAGGGCTCCACCCACGAAGGGTCCACGAAGAAGCAACCACCCACAAAGGGTCCACGAAGAAGCAACCTTGTCTATCCCACCATGGCCATCGCCCACAAAGGACTTGCCTCACTAGCGTAGATCTTCACTAAGTAGGCGATATCCTTGCCCTTACAAACTCCTTGGTTCAACTCCACAATCTTGTCGGAGGCTCCCAAGTGACACCTAGCCAATCTAGGAGACACCACTCTCCAAGAAGTAACAAATGGTGTGTAGGTAATGAACTCCTTGCTCTTGTGCCTCAAATGATAGTCTCCCCAACACTCAACTCTCTCTCATAGGATTTGGATCTGGTGGAAAGAAGGTTTGAGTGGAAAGCAACTTGGGAAGGCTAGAGATCAAGATTCATATGGTAGGAATGGAATATCTTGGTCTCAACACATGAGTAGGTGGTTCTCTCTCAGAACATATGAGTTGGAATTGTGTATGTGTTCTGATGGCTCTCTCCACGAATGAAGAGGAGGTGGAGGGGTATATATAGCCTCCACACAAAATCCAACCGTTACACACAGTTTTCCAATCTCGGTGGGACCGACTCAACAAAATCGGTCGGACCGAAAAGGTAAACCTAGTGACCGTTAGAGATTTTCGGTGGGACTGACATGCAACTTGGTAGGACCGATATGGTTAGGGTTTGGGCATAACGTAATCTCGATGAGACCGATTACACAAACTCGGTGAGACCGAATTTGGTAATTAGCTAACCAGAGAGTTGGTCAGGCAAACTCGGTGGGACCGATTTGCTCTTTCGGTGAGACCGCAAAGTTACAAAAAGAAAACACTGAATTTACATTGCAATCTCGGTGGGACCGATTCGCTCTTTCGGTGAGACCAAAAAGTTACGAAAGGGAAACAGAGAGTTTGCAATCCCATCTCGGTGAGACCGAGATCCCTATCGGTAGAACCGAATTGCTAGGGTTTGGCAGTGGCTTATGACAAGTGAAACTCGGTGGCGCCGGATAGAAAGAATCGGTAGGACCGAGTTTGGCTTAGGGTTTAGGTCATATGTGGATATGGGAAAGTAGTTGAGGGTTTTGGAGCATATCATTAAGCACATGAAGCAAGAGGCTCATTAAGCAACACCTCATCCCTCCTTGATAGTATTGGCTTTTCCTAAAGACTCAATGTGATCTTGGATCACTAAGATATAAAATGAAGAGTCTTGAGCTTTTGAGCTTGAGCCAATCCTTTGTCCTTAGCATTTTGAGGGTTCCACTTTCACATCCATGCCATGCCAATCATTGAGCTTTTCCTGAAATAGTCATCTTGGAATAGCATTAGCTCAATGAGCTATATGTTGTTATGAATTACCAAAACCACCTATGGATAGTTGCACTTTCAAGAACGCACGACTCAGATCGCGCGCGTGGCAGAGGGGTGGGGGTGCATCGGCCACGGTTTAGTGGACACATGGCTTTCATGAGTGAACCGTGTGCTCTTTGAAAACATTTACATTACCTAATATCATATTTTTTATTCGAATGACAACATGAGTTCATCGTTTTGCCTCCAATTTTTTTTCCACGGTATGAAATCATGAGTATAGTAGAGAGTGTCATATACTAGTATCATGAATATACAGTAGATGTGATACTAGTGTATGATACTACCTTTAATTAATTATAGCGCATAGTATAATACATAGAGTATAGTATCATATATAGATCATATTTATTGCCATGCATGACACAAGTTATCATCGCATTTAACATGATACGGTATCTACCTACTATATGTTACTCTAACCCTCTTTATATATATTTAATTCTTTGCCACATCAGCATACTTGCTATTTCCGAGTGCATGACATCGTCGGCCACTATGGCCAGCTTTATATAGTGGGGAGTATCATATACTATATATATATATAGTATCATGCATATGATACTAGTGTATGATACTACGTGCGTACCTTCATAGTGCATATATAGTACCATAGAGTATTACTAGCTCCCTCTGTAAACTAATATAAGAGTGTTTATATTACTAAATAGTGACCTAAATGCTCTTGTATTAGTTTTCGGAAGGAGTATACATCATAGATGACTATATTTATGAACTGAGCCCTATAAGGCTGGTTGTAATGGGGAGTATTATATATACTAGTAGTATCATGCATGCATATATATGATAGTGTAGCTAGGATACTACTTCCGTAATGCATAGTATCATAAGTTAACATCTTAGGTTGCCTTACTAATTGTCATGCATCACCCAAAGTAGTAGTACTACATTTAATATGACACAGTATCATGATATGATACCACATCCTCTCTTGTGTGCGACATCATCCAGAAAGTCTAGTTGGCATGGATGATACCGCTTATGATAATACCATTACAACCAGCCTAAACCGGAAAGGAGGGAGTATGAGACTAGCCACAATGGAGAGTAGTACACTAGTAACATACACATATCCCTAGACTATATATGTTACTACCTTCATAGTGGGTAGTAACATAAGTGTGGTGTCATGCAAAGCTTCATTTCTTAGGTTATAGACTCATATTGCATTGGGACATGTGATGTTACAGTAACTAGCTATGTTACTGAAACTATCTCTCTCCTCATTAACTTATTGCCACATAAGCAAGTTTGCTGAGTTGGAGTCGGTGTTACTGCTGAAGTTACTCCCACTGTGGCTAGTCTGATACTAGCTAGTCGTCTATGATATACTAGCTACCTCACTAAGAGCATGCATGGTTAATAATACAGCCATGGGTCGGCTATAAGAAGTTGCCATGTCATATACAGCCAACCTCTTAGCGGGCATGTACAATAATAAGTTTTATATACGTACTAGTTTATCAATAGTTGGCCCACCTTACATCCTCACAAAGTGTCTTGGGTCTCGTGTTGCAGCTGGCTCTACTAACCAAGAGCTTGCTTCTCTTCTCTTCCCTCCAACTAATAAGCACATATATATTATTCTATTCCTTATATCCAGACTACCCACAGTGAGAGTAACATAGGTAGTAACATCACACATATCTAGACAAAATAGATGATGTGGCAAGCAATAAATGAAGAAATGGAGGAAAGTGGATATGTGTGATGTTACTACCTATGTTACTCCCATTGTGGGTATGGTCTACCCACAGTGGGAGTAACATAGGTAGTAACATCACACATATCTAGATAAATTAGTAGATGATGTGTCAAGCAATAAATGAAGAAAGAGAGGAAAGTAGTAACATAGCTAGTTACTAGTAGTATGAGTAACATCACATGTACATATCAAGGCAAGATGTGTCTGTAGCCTAATAAATGAAGTGTTGCATGTTACCACACATATATGTTACTCCCCACTATAGAGGTAGTAACATAGACTAGTAACACATGGGCATGTTACTAGTCTATGTTACTACCCATTGTGGCTAGTCTGAGTAACATCACACATCTCAAGGCAAGATGAGTCTATAGCCTAATAAATGAAGTGTTGCATGTTACTACACATATGTTACTCCCCACTATAGAGGTAGTAACATTCTATGTTACTACCCATTGTCGCTAGTCTTATGTCACTCTATTGTGTACTTACTTGCTCTAATGCATAGTATCATAGAGTAGCTAGTATCATATGTAGTACTTTATTTATATTGTCATGCATGACACATAGTAGCATAACATTTATTATGATACGGGTCCAGGATATGATACTTAACCCTCTCTTTCTTCATTTAAATAATTCTATGACAACTCATCAAAATTGCCTAGTTGGCATGCATGATACTAGCTATGATACCCCCTTACTATCAGCCTAGCAAAGATGTACAGATCATTTGTGCGTCGCTTTGTGAGTTTTCATCCGTTTGTTCGAGAAGCGGTGAGAAGTTCCAAACATTTCGGCCGCGAGGTGCGGCCACTGGCGTAGGCCTAGTTGGTATTTTAATTATAGAAAATTCAGATGGAGTTCGGACATCATCAAAATTGATGTGTGCCTGTGGCGTGCTCTCACGACCCCGTGGAAAAAAATTGGTAAAGTTTGGCACAAGTTTTGATGATCGCGCCTTCCAAACCGGAGCATCTCACATGAAGGATCATGGTTTTCCAAAAGGAGACATGTCAATTCAAACTCCTGTGGTCGGTGACTTCATCGTTTGGCCTCATAAAAATTTCCACGGTATGCAATCACAATTATACCACGGGTTTGATTTTCTAGCACATTTCAGGTACCGTTAGCTATATTTAAGACATTTTTTTAGATCAACGTGCATTTTGTGCATAAAAATAAAAATACAACCGGAACTGCATGTGCTGTCGAAAGGGATGAGGATCGCCGCTAGATCTGGGAGCATCCAACGGTGCAGACGTATGATCCGTGGGGTTTGGGTTCTGACCAATCAGAAAGCATGACTCAGATCATGGGCGAGGTGGCGGGGTTTGGTTGGCACACGACTTTCATCAACGAACCGTGTACTATTCGCAAACTAGATTGCATATTTTTGTTCACACATACTGTAGTGAGATCGATTGAGTTTGCTACCTCTATGATATAATAATAATAATAATAATAATAATAATAATAATAATAAACAGTTCATATTCATTGCCTGAGCTGACAGCATATCAAGGTCAACATATTAATGATTCTTACATCAATAGAAAACCGGGCATAACTCACAAATTCAGTACACGCGACAATTCTAAATTGAACGAATTAAGTTGCAGGGTAGGCATAATGACTAGTCTTATGGCTTAATTCCCATGTACATGGGGGAACTGGGATCATTAAGTTGACCCCGAATGAACTTGGGGTTTTTGATGACTTTACACTTCTCTGTTGCACTGGTGCGCGATCCCTTGGCTGGCAACTCATCAAATTCATCGTACTCGTTCTGATCGGCAACATCATCGACACCCAGTACCCTCCTCTTCCCATGCATCGCTAAATGGTCGTTCTTATGCAAGGGGTCTTCCACAAAGAAAATCTGGGTAGCATCGCTCGCAAGAATGAATGGGTCCGCGTGATATGCCATCATTGTCCTGTTAACACAGGTCTTCCTGTACTCATCAATCCTTACCTGACCAAGAGGGATCCATGCGCACTTGAATAATGCCACCTTAACTTTCACATAGTCAAGCTCCCAAATCTCTTTAATGGTTCCATAGTATACCCTTTTATCAACTTCATTTACAGTCATGCATTCTATTTGAACAGAGCTGTTCTGATATGAGGTCTTCTTACCATGTTCCACAGTGTAGAACGTGTATCCATTTATGTCATATGCTTGGTACGTCAACACCGTAGGTGATGGATTTTGTGCCAACCACATAGCAATGTCATAGATGGATCCTTGTGCCAAACGATTCTTCAGCCATTCGGCATACTTCTGCTCCTTCATCTCCACTTCTGATGAAGGCACCATTGGTAAGAAGCTTTGGCGTATCTCGGCCAAGTGTTCTTTGGCATAAGTGACGAGAACTGGGCTATTAAGCAGTACCGTCAAATGGGCTTTCTCTACCAATTCTCCGGGTGCAGCCATTTGCGTGCCAGCAACACTACAAAAAAAGACACATCCATGACATTTTGGGCCGAACGAATTTTTTTCCTGTCATACATATGACACTTCTATGACAATAATTGTGACAAAACCCGGTATCATCATAGATGTGGTGGGCTCCTACTTCTATGACAAAAAATCATGACAGAAAATGGGCTTTTCGTCCTGGGCGGGCTGGAGACGCAGCTGCATGACATTCTTTGGGCCGTCCATGACGGAAAAAACCGTGGTAGAAGCGAGGGGGAGGAAAATTTCGGGGAGTTCCTGGTTACGGTGGGAGGTCGGGGGCCGAGCGATGCGCATTTCTCTCGTACACGTACGCGCGTGTGTGCGAGGCGTTGGCTCTAACTGAACCCGAGCGAGGCGTTGGGCTCTAACTGAACCCGAGCGATTGCACTGCAGGCTACACATTACTGAACCCAAGCGATCGATCGATGGCTGTTAACTGGACCCGATCGAGCGATTCCTTCGCTACTGCTGCTAACTGAAGCCGATCGATGGGATGAACAGTGAGCGTTGCGGGGGGTTTAGATGAACAGTGAGCGGTGGCGTTGCCTCTGGATGAACAGGACCCCGTGGTGTGGTGGAGGGCTGGATAAACAGTAGACGGTGGAGGGGTGCCCGTGGAGGGGTGGATGAACAGGACCCCGTGGTGTGGAGGGCTGGATGAACAGTAGACGGTGGAGGGGTGGTTGAACAGGACCCCGTCGTGTGGAGGGCTGGATGAACAGTAGACGGTGGAGGGGTGCCCATGGAGGGGTGGTTGAACAGGACCCCGTGGTGTGGAGGGCTGGATAAATAGTAGACGGTGGAGGGGTGGTTGAACAGTAGCCAGTGGAGTAGCGCGCGATGGAGGCTGGATGAACAGGAGCCCGTGGAGGCTGGATGAACAGGAGCCCGTGGAGGCTGGAGGAGGTCGACGGTGGAGATGAACAGTATCCCGTGGAGTCCCGTTTTGCGGTACGCCACACCCCTTCCGATGAACAGGACCCCCGTTTCGACCGTAGCGCTCCAACACAAGTCCGTTTCCTCCGTTTTGCGGTACGCCACACCCCTCCCGATCAACAGGACCCCCGTTTCGACCGTAGGAGGTCCGTTTCCTCCGTTTTGCGGTACGCCAGACCCCTCCCGATGAACAGGATCCCTTTTCGAACGTGGCCGGTTGAACACAAGGCTGTTTCCTCTGTTCTGCGGTACGCCAGGCCTCGTTTCCATCGCATGTTCCGTCCAAGCCCTCCCGATGAACACGACGCATTCCGTTGCCTCCCCATGAACACGACGACGACGATGTTTCTCCGTTCTGACCCAGCCATGTACACGAGCCCTAGTCGTACATATGCGCGAGTAGGCGTTCGAGACCCCGCCCGTATGTACACATACGTGGCCGTATTTTCTTTCTTGCACCCTGGCCGTTGTACGTACGTGTAAATGCTACGTGCGCGCCTCTACTACGACACGTGCGCGCCTCTACATCAACCAGTATGTACGTACATGTTCGCGACCAGAATGACAACGCTACGTACGCTTCGACCAGGTGGGTCCCGACTGTCAGGCACTTCCTTGCCTGCGAAGATGTAGCTGGTGGGTCCCAGCAGTCAGGGGGCGAATCATTTTTTTTTGCCCGGACGCACTTCCTTGCGTGCAAGACGTAGCTGGTGGGTCCCAGCAGTCAGGGGGAAATGTTTTTTTCACGAAATACGGTGGCCCGTCCGGTGGGTCCCGCTGTCAAGTGCAGGAATAATTATTTTGCACGTAATAAGGAGGCACTTCCTTGCTGCGGCCGTGGACCCAGCTGTCAGCCTCTCCACGTACAGTCCATGTCCGATGGAAGCCGTTCCTTGACCATGTTGACCACGCCGCGCCGAGAGCACCAGGGCGGTGGACGACGGCAAGGCCTAGGAAGGGGGGACGCGGAGCCGAGGAAGACGCGGCAGTGGATGCCCACGCGTAGAGGAGTACGAGGGTTCACTGGTTCGCTGCGGTGTGAGGCTGCCGTCGCTGCAGAATAACAGGGGGTGTGGGTGAGTAGAGGGATGGCCTGGCCAGCGGTGGGAGTAGTAGGGGGCGGTGAGGCCTCCGCCGCATCGCAGCCGGCCACGGGAGCCAGGAGCACGAGGCACAACCGGTGCTGGTTTGGGCGGCTGGAGCAAGAAGACCAGAGGTTGAAGAAGCACTACGGCCGTTGGATGGACATCGTACGGTCACTGGAGCTAGAATCATGCATATTGACTAAGTTGACAAAGCCCTCCGTCCCCGTCAACTTAGTAGGCCCACAAGTCAGCCTGCCACTATACTGGGTCCCAGCTAACAGGGGGAGTATTCATTTTTTGTGCGTAATAAGAAGGCATTTCCTTGCGTGCGAAGATATAGCTGGTGGGTCCGAGCTGTCAGCGGTGGTAACGTTTTTTCGCGAAATACAGAGGCCCTTTCGGTGGGTCCCTGATGTCAGGTGGAGGAATCATTATTTTGCGCATAATAAGGAGGCATTTCCTTGCGTGCGGCCGTGGACCCAGCTGTCGGCCTCTCCACGTAAAGTCCACTTCAGATGCATGTCGGTTGTTAACCATGTTGACCGGGCCGTGCCGAGAGCACCAGGACGGTGGACGACGGCGAGGCCTAGGAAGGGAACGACACGGAGGTAGGGAAGACTCGGCAGTTGTTTCCCACGCGGAGGGGAGTACGACTGTATGAGGGTTTACTGGTTCGTCTGCCATCGCCGGAGAATAACAGCAGGTGTGGGTGAGTAGAGGGATGGCTAGGCCAGCGATGAGAGTACAGTGGGGCGGTGAGGCCTGCGCGGCAGCAGAGCCGGCCGCGGGGAGGAGGGAGCAGGCAATCCCGTCGGCGCCTGTTAGAGCGGCTAGAGGAGGAAGAGTAGAGATTGAAGAAGCACGACGGTCGTTGGATGGCCATCCAACAGTCACTGCTTGCGCGTCTACCTTTTTTTTAGGAAAGCCTCAAATCTGTGGAAAACAGCATACATCCCATCTGCCATTATTTCTAATAATTTACAACACATTTGCTAATTATTAAGGTTTTTTTGGAGCCCATATTCTTTTTGTTAGCATTATAGCCCATATTGTGGCCACGGTTAAAAAATTATACGAAATTTTGCATATTTCGGTGCGGTCCGAACTGTTTTTAATCCTGAAATTTCGACTCACATTCAAACTGATTTTAAAAATAAATGTATATCAATATAAAATCCAACAAATTCTCCACGCATAAAAATTAATGTAATTTCAAATCTCGAAATGAAAAAAAGATATTTGAAACTAATTGCTGGTTTGATGTGTTTTAAAAATGTACAGCCCATTTCTCATTACTGATGGGCCATGTTCTCAGCCAGCAGAGTGAAAGCTCTCCTTGTCTTGAAAGATTTGCAGCCCAACAGGCCTGACAAAGCGACTTACTTGGCAAATCATAAAAAAACTGGGCTGTGGCTGTGGACCCAGCTGTCAGCCTCTCCACGTACAGTACTCTTCTGATGGAATGTCATTGACCACGTTGACCACGCCGCGCCGAGAGCACCAAGGCGGTGGATGACGGCGAGGCCTAGGAAGGGGACGACGCGGAGCCGGGGAAGACGCGGCAGTGGGTGCCCACGCGGAGAGGAGTACGAGGGTTCACTGGTTCGGCTGCGGTGTGGGGCTGCCATCGCCGCAGGGCCTGGCTAGCGGTGGGAGTAGTAGGGGGCGATGAGGCCTCATCGGCAGCACAGCCGGCCACTGGAGGCAGGAGCAGGCGGTCTCCCCGGCGCTGGTTTGGGCGGCTGGTGCAAGAAGAGCAGCGATTAAAGAAGCAGCAGGACCGTTCGATTCAAATCCAACGGTTACTGCTGCTAGAATCGTTTGTTGACTAAGTTGACAAGTCCTGCGTACGCGTCAACTTAGTAGGCCCACAGGTCAGCCTCCCAACCGGTGCGCCCCAGATGTCAGTGGGAGGAATCATTTTTTCGCGTAATAAGGAGGCAGTTGATTGCGTGCGGCCAGGCCAGCAGAGGGAGTAGGGTGGGCCGGGGAAGCCTGCGCGGCATCACAGCGGGCCACAAGAGGAGGGAGCAGGCAGTCCCGCCGGCGCTAGTTTAGGAGGCTGGAGCAGGAAGATCAGAGATTGAAGAAGCACGTCGGCCGTTGGATGGACATCCAACACTAACTGCTGCTAGAATCATGTGTTCACTGACAAAGCCTTGCGTAAACAAGTCAGCCTCGAAATCTGTGGCGTGTACAACCCATTTGCTATTATTTTTATATTTTTTATGCATTTTCTAATTCATATGGAATTTATTGCAGCCCGTTTTCCATTTTTAGAATTGCTGGCCATTTTCTGGTCAGTACCAGGGTCAAAAAATTAACTAAATATGTGGGAAATTTTGAAAATTCACAAATTTTTGCTGGGGAATGAAATATTCTTAATCCCAAAATTAATAGCCATACTAAAACAAATTTAAAAATAAATTAGTACTATGTCATGTTAAATCCAATGAAATACGTATAAGATATCAGTGAAGAACAAAAACAAAAAAAGAAACTTATATCCCATTTGCTATAAATTATTTGGAATTTTCAACCCCTTTTGATATTACTTTTAACAGACATTGACCATACTCTTAAGCCAGGCCGGAATGCATCCCTCCTCGTCTTGAAAGATTTGCAGCCCAGTAATTCGGAGAAAACAAATAGGCCTAGCTTGGGTATTCTTCAAAAAGAAATACTGGGCTAACTATTTTCCCAAAGAACTGGTGCATGAGCATTTAGCTTTATTTATTTATTTATTTACTTATTTATGTTTAGGGGACCATGAGCATGTACCTGGGCCGGATTCATGTGAGAGCCTCCCATCCAGTTAATTATGGGCTTCTCTATTAGGCCTTCATCAGTGGGCTGCATGTTATCAACAAGTGGAAAATGTGTTCTGAGTTTCAAAAAAATGTGTTCCGTATGATAAATAGTATGCGCTACGTACGGTACGGGGCACTAAAGGATCGAACCGTGCAGCGACTTCCAAAACATTGTGTTTGTCGTTCTAACAACACATTTATTCAACCAACAGACGAAATATACTACTGGTTGTACATTGAAAACAGCAGTAGCAGCAACCAGGGCTGGGGGTGCAACAGAAGCAGTAAGCAGGCCAGAAGAGTGAAGATGCAGCTCTCTCTTCCAAACCAAACATTAGCCATCATTACAAAAGGGCTACCAAAAAAGAACAAGTGTATGCATCAAACTAAATAAAGATCCTACTACACCAAGTGTACGCATCTAACTAACTGGCTCAGTTAGACATTACTATTTTTTTCGAAATGGAGGAAAAAGAATTGCCTTGTTGATTAATTAAGAAGAAGAGAATTGCCTGTTTAATCTACAGAAAACCGGGTTAAAACCGAAGACGTTACTATTTATTAAGCTGCAGTGGAGTCGCAGATGGAGAGGAGTGGGAAACTTCACTGGTTCGGGTGCGCGGTAGCACAGCCGCAGTGGTTAGAAGGGAAAACATAAATTGGACACATCATTACTTTTATAAGAGACCTGCGTTTTATACCCAACAGTAGGCATACTAACAAGTTCACACACAAATACAACAGAAAAGGTAAACATTCATATCAAACTCAGGTTCACAGGACACGTTCATATCCATAGCCAACATTCACAATCAACAACTCAAAAGATTCATATATACACAAGCTCATCATATCTATGCATCCAAATGATTGATAGATCACACGACAATATTCATACATAATTTACAAAAAGATTCAGATATACACATGTTCAGTATGTTTATGCATCCAAATGATTGAGATCACAGCCAATATGATCCATGGACGAACTTTAATTACCTAGGGTACAGACTGGTAAATGGTGTTCAATCGGAGGTACTTCTTGCTAAAATTAGTTCTTGTACGAGTAAACTTTCGAGTACATAAGAGGCAGCACAGACAATATGAACTTTGCTTGTAGGTTTATCCTCAAATAGTGGCCTCGTGCCCAGGGAGGTTTGAGCAACTTGGCCACTACTTTCATCCAACCAGTTTACTGGGTCATCTTGGTCCTGTATCTCGCCAAAATTCTACATTGAAGACGAGAAAGGAGGCGGTTGAGAAAATGAACCACCCAAATTTTTTGTGCAATTCAACTGAAATGGAGCATCCTTGGCGTGCAGACTAATTAAGTGCCAGATGAATATACGCGTCAACCAACTTGTCTGGAATCTTTAGACTCCATGCCATATAGTTCGCTACCATATGTGCCGATAACCAAAAGGCACAAGTTGGGACCAAAGACTGGGCTGCGTTTTTCTGGGCTATGCACCAAGCAATATTTTTGGCATTCACTCTCCCAACACTTGGAGTTTGACAATTGGTTGACGCCGGTTGATACTCGAATGAATATAGGCACTTCTTGTCAACATCGATGCTTGTCTGACTGAACTTTGGAGTACATAGTAGCAGCATAAGTACTTGTCCATCTGATCATTTTGTGCAGTTCTACTAAAATCACCCGATGTAATGATTTGCGTGCGATTTCAGGCTCCAAATTACTCCTTTATGAAATCGGCAAACAGTAGCACAATACCAAATTACCAATACATATGACAGGCACAATAATCAGGATAAAGACCAGTACCAACCTGTGTGAGGTAGCATATCAATTACTATTTCCTTTGACTGGAAGCCGATCTAAGCCAAGCGACTGACAGCAAAGGAAGAAAGCATGCGGAGTTTAGCGACTGACAGGAAAGGACGGAAGCTGTCGAGGCAATGAAGCACCCAAAGTTTTTGTGCAGTTCCACCAAAATCGAGCATCCCTGTTGGCACATATATTGAGAGAGTGAGATTACTGTAATAGTGGGACTAATTTTTGAAACATACACTAACAAATAGAAGCACCCTCATTATCTTAATGGGTAAAGTTAGCAACATAGTAGTCTTGCTTAAAGAGAGGTATTAGTTTATTTAATCAGTGCCAATTAGCTCAACTCAACACTCAAAGCATTGCCATTTATCATAGGTTGCAAAACTTTAACGTGCAAAGATAAAGGAGTTTCTCATGACAGTAGCACGATACAAATAGAGATGACAGCAAACTAATATGGATGAAGGCCTTAGGCCCTTACCAACCTGAGAAAAAAGCTTATTTATGTAGTCCCATAAGAGATGATAAAGCACTCACTGGAATCACACAATAGTATATATTTTTTTTGCACTTCAAATGTATGGTTGAAATCACTCTTGTTTACAGTGCTGAGATTATATCGAAAGATTATCAAGAACTTCCAGCAGAGTTAAAGCACTGGCTGGGATACAGTTCATTGTATTGTCTTGTGTAGTTCCATTTAATGTATGATTGGCACAACATGATCCCTGTTTGCACAAGTAGGAACAAGGTGAAACCTTCATTAGCTTAGTGAGAAAGGATAGGAAGACATTAGCATATTACTCAACCAGTAGCATCAAATTCATGATGGACAATACGCAAAACATTGCCTCATTGAACCAATGGCAATAAATTGACATGCAAAACAATAGCACTATTATGTCATGACACTAATAATATTCCCTCCCTGCTCCACCACATGATTCACCTCCATAGACAAACATACACACGTACATGATTCAGCATTGGGTCCTACTAAAGATTTGTTTAACTCCAACAGGAAAATTAGGCAGTAATAAATTAGTGGTACTTAAGTACTCCTAATTAATTAAGTGAGACAACAGAAGTGGAAGGGCTCCCTGGAGGATCGTCTCACATGTAAGGTAGTTGTTGCCGGAGCCCTTGAATGGCCTCGACTGAGGCCTCTGGCTTCAGCAAGATCGCCTTGGCACTGTTTATTCTTCTTCTTCCTCCTCTTCATGCTCTGTTTCTCTTTCTCCTCACAAGTTGGTGAAACCAAGTACATGATTGGCCTTCTAATTCAGAATTGGTTTTGTCAGTGAGGGAGTACAAGTGTACTAGTAAAAAACAGCATTATTTTCTCATGGCAGTCGGAAAATAGAGATGAACCCATGCATTAAATATCATTCTTACCTAAAGGAAGGTTATGGCGCCAATATGGATGATGAGGATTGGAACACAGATCTCCCTTTGTGCAGTTCCACCAAAATGAACCAACTGTTCCATTCTGACATTCCAGTTAAACAACACAAAAGTCACTTCTTTTAAGAAGAGTTTTGTGCAATGCACCAAAAGGTCACAACAGCAACCAGGTGAATTGGATATCCCTGTTTGCACAAAAAGGCACAGAGGAAACAGTCAGAGTCTCAAACAATTACAGGCAAAAACATTTGGCTAAACTTGTCATGGCTTATAACAGTGGGTGCACCAGTAGTCCAGCACCATGTACGTAAACATGGGCATAAAGTGGTGATTCATAGTTTGTTGCCCCGAGAAACAAACATCCAAGAAACATATCTGGGTTGGTCCCATTTTTGTTCACTCTAGCCACCTACTCCTATGTGTGGATAGCAAATCTAGTCCTGGTCATACCACTGTGTACAACGTTACCCCTATATTTCCCTTTTCGACCAAGAGACCGGTTGGATGACCAGTCTGTACTACTTTCACCCCCTTTCCTTCTTGTTTGTACCAAGTCCGATGTATATACTAAATTCCCCCACCCCCACTTTATTTCTTGTTTGAACCAAGTACTCCCTCCGTCCGGAATTACTTGTCATCAAAATGGATGTGTCTATAACTAAAATACATCTAGATACATCCATTTCAATGACAAGTATTTTCGGACGGAGGGAGTACAAGATTCGACTCCATGAAGTAGCTTTACCTCTAACAATAGAAGAAAAAAATATGTGACGTTGGACCATCCGATCGAGAGGGGCTGAGAGGTAGAAAATGATGCACATGCAGCGACGTAGCGAGCTGGGGAAGTAGAGCTAAGGCGGTTTCGAACGAAGATATACCTGAAGGTCGTCGGGATGTGGATAGGTGGGCGGCGGGAGGCCGGATCCGCCCACAGGAAACGACGAAGGGATCGGAGGACCTCCCGCGCTGGCGCTCGGCCAGAGATAACGGTGCGGCCGGCAGTGGGTCTCCTCCCTCGCTGTCGACGACGGCCTAAATGCTGCCCCTCCTCCCCTTCACCGGCAAAGGGGGATACGTTCGGATCTGTAACCAGCGGTGAGGATAGAAAGCCAGTGTTTTTTGAAGGGACAAAGATAGTGTTACTACCCCTATCTTGTTTAGATCTGGAGAGGATGAGAGTGTGAATAGAGCAACCCTAGCAAGCAAGCGCGGAGGCTCTGGCCTATATATACGTAGTGAGCAACCCTAGCAAGCAAGCAACCCCTATCTTCGTCAACTTGTACAAGACCGAGAAATTTGATTACTACAACGCCCTCTCCCTCACGGACTGAGCTCCGGTGCCTTAACTGCACCTGCCTTTGGCTGCATGACAGGAGGGCCAACCACCTGTTGGGCCCACCTGTCATGGACGCAAAGGTAGGAGCAGTAAGTTGAAGCTTTCGCTATCCCTCCCGCACGAGGTGGACAGACATGCAGCAGTGGATTCGATACTGTAGAAGTAGGAGTAACATCATTATTGTTCGTCTTCTTGAAGAGGCGAAGAGCCAAGCGTAACCCGAACGTGGCAGTTGCGAACGCTCGCATGGTGTGGTTCCTTGGAGTACTAGCCAGGCTCTTGCATGAGACAAAATTGCTATTGTTTAACAATTAAACTCCATTATCCATTGGGTGATACTCATTCTGCATAGGTCCACGCGCTTAGCACCATTTCCTCCTGGGGTCACCAATGTTTATTTGCTAATTAATAGCATTGCATGCAATGAACTAGCCATTGCAAGTCATTAAAAGCATGCACACCTCTCATCTCTTATTGGTTGATATGTCAAGAAACAAGAAACAAGGTAGAAGTTAATGCACCGCGCCTAAGTGTTTTGGGACTATTTGGTTTTCGTAAGATGACTTGCACACCTAGACGAAGGGAGTAGTATAGCCCTATAAACCGGAAAGGAGTATTTGCCTTTCTAGAGATTTCAACAAGTGACTCGACTACACCATGTGCAGTACTCCCTCCCTTCCGGTTTATAGGGCTCAAATCTCAAATCTCATGAACCAAGGCATTTTGCGATTGGAGGAATGTATCTCGTACTTTACAAAACTACCCTAATTAAACTCATGCATTAATTACGTAGTTCTCTCGTTTTCCTCTTCGCCTTGGTCGCGGTGCACAATATTGAGAACTCCTATATGACTAGCCGCTCTATCTACACGCGGGACATTTCAAAGCATCCGAGCCCGCGTGCCATCCACCAAATCATAGCGAGGTGCTACAGTTGAGACTCACCTGTAACCCCGGTGTGGCCGTCATGACCCGTCATATCACAAAACCCACACCTTTACCAGCAGTCGTAAGGTGGCCTCCAAGTTGGACTGGACGAAGCAACCATCATTTCACTGGAACGCTCGTTCAAGCCCTTTCTTCCCTTTCTTGAAGAAAACCTCACTCCAGGCTACTCACTTCTGCCATTTTTCTTCTGTACCGACGAAGGAAAGGTGGGCGAATCAGTTATGCTGCTATATTTTCATTCCAAGAATCTTCTTTTTGCGAAGCACCGACCGATTCTCACATCCTATTCTTTTCCCGTTTTCATTGCGATTGTGGTTTCCTTTCGATTGCTTTTTGTTTGTCAGTTCATTGATGGATCCTGGAGCACTAGGCAAAGAGTTGCCGGCGGACAACCCACTGGAGACAGCGATCTCCGGGAAGCAAGGACCGACCAACGAGTTGACCATGTTGGCGGGCCAACCCATGGAGACGAAGGACGAACTCCGCAAAGGAAGTTGGAAGAACGGCAAGGAACCCACCGTGCCTACCCCAGGAACTCTGATTGCCACCTATGTGAGGCTCAAGACCGAGCTTGAGGAGATAGTCGCTGTTGAGAAGCAGTATTCCCCTGGCAAGGTGATGGACCCCATCGAGGACGAGGAGATGGCCCCCGGAGGGATGAGATCCCCCGGTGAGCTGCACAAGGTAAAAAATAATGGATTATTACCATAGTTGTGGTTTTTGATTATTTGCAATGTGCTTGATAATATGTTAGGGTTGTGCAGGTGCCGGTGGACGTCCTTGATGATTCTGATGTCGTGGCCCATCCTGTTGGCATCGCCCCGGAGATCGATTCCGATGCCGCTGTCCATCCTGTGGACATCGCCCCAGAGATCGATTCCGATGTCGCGGTCAGTCCTGCGGACATCGCCCCAGAAATCGATTCCCATGCCGATGTACGTGCTGTGGTCATTGCCCGAGAGATCGATGACAAGAAATAGTTGGTCGGGCTAATCCTTCAGGGTAGTTTGCATTGCCCTGTGTTTAATTACCAGAATGATGCATGTTATCAAACCATCTTAAGGCTAGTGCACTGTCTTGTGTGGGCGGATCTTGCTACTTTTGTTTGATAGTGAATCATGCGATTAATCATGCGAACCCTCTCCGAGTTATGGAAACAGATGTATCCTCACCAGCTTTTGATGTAATATATGGCATGATTAGATGTAAGTTTGAACTGTTTATCATATCAGCAGGGCTTGTTTGATGATTCTTGGTGTTAGTAGGCTAGCTACTGTGCGAGCTATAGTACTTGCAAAACACTCACCGAAGAGAAACATTGGGGCTGATGAGCTCGTGGTACTCTTATATTTATCCCTCGTCGATCGACCAATAGCCCTAGCTCCTAAAATTGTAGGCTTAGCGATCGATGACCTAGGCGGGCTAGTTTGGCCTAGTGGGTTTCAGTGATATGATGTGCAACACTGTCGGGACCCCGATTCCAAGTCAAACCGATCTAGCATGTAACACCTCATATCACTTTGCGGCCTCACGCACGGTATTCCCACGGGTGTCTCCTTACCATGGCCCGGGACCATTTGCGCCTTTTGGCTCACGTATATGATAGTATCGCTAGCATCCATATGACAGAGAACCCGGGCTGACATGGCTAGTCGTGAACCCAAAGCGGTACTAACCTATGGGGACAGGCATACATGATTCACATCGAGCATGTCGGTCAGCAGCATGTGAAACCGGGCTGTAGCACTGGGCTAACAGGACTCCGGGCAACTCGGGCTGTAGCAGGCTAGGCAGGACTCCGGATGTCACCGCGTGACATTTCCCCGAAGGGACAGACACAGGAACGAAGTAAAACACATGCCGGCCAGTCAAGTGTCCTGAGCAATAGTGCTGGGCTAGCAGGACTCCGGTGAACCGGGCTGTAGCTGACTACTATGGCTCGAGGAAGCACTAGACTACATTTCCCCATAAGAGAGGCTGCCAAGGATAAACAACTAGATTGTCGGATCCCACACATAGCAATACACGTCACACATACGCATAACATGCAAGTATGTGTTGTACAACATGGCATCACAACATAACGCAAACTCATATAGATAAAGGCTCAGAAGAGCCACATAGCATTAATACAAACAGGGGTCACATGACCCATCATTCAGAGCATACAAGCAATGGAAGCATTACATGTCTGAGTACAGACAACTACAAAAGAAAAAGGCCGAGAAGCCTGACTATCTACAAGTCCCTCCCAAGGGACCAAGATCGTAGCTGAGGTAACAAGCTACTCGTCGAAGTCCAAGTGGTACTACTAGTGAGACAGATGTCTCACCTGCAAAACATAAATAAAGCAAACGTGAGTACAAAGGTACTCGGCAAGACTTACATCAGATCCTATCATACATGCATTTGTATCAAGAAGGTAATGCGGGGTTTAGTTGCAGCAATCCAGCTTTGACTCAGTAGCTATCATGTTCTACGACAACGAGAAACTTCTTTAAGATGAGGCAGCGCACACGAGTCCACTAATCACCACATCAATACACTACTATGGATTCATCCCCGTCTCTCCATGAAAAGGCCATCCATAGCACTCACACTTGTCTTGAGCATTTTAGAGTATCCACTTTAAGTTTTCTATGTACCACATAAGCATCCAAGAAGTCCATAACCGAAGACACGGCTATTCGAATAGATCATGATAACCCTGCAGGGGTGTACTTCTTCACACACGCTCTCACCACTTATCACCATATACACGTCATGTATCTCGGCAACCTTCAAGCGGAAGCCTGGCGAGGGTGTCGGCCACGACCTGACTAACCAAACAAGACTCTAGTCCAGGTTTATCGCCTATTCGGGTTCCATCCGCAAGGAGATCCGGCCGGGGTTTCGCTCACGACCCCAAACGATGTGTACAGGGTTCCCGAGCCCACCATCCGGGTGCCACTCGGTACACTGGGCCATGTGTGCCTAGTCTGTCCCAAGTCCACCCTGCCGGGTGCCACTCGGTAGAAAATTAGCACTACCTATAAACACCAGAAACTACTTGCAACTCCTGGACAGAGATCAAGTTGGCTAATAAGTCGAGAGGGGTCGAGTTACCGGAACCCAATGTGTGGTAGTAGCTAGTCCTTGGACAACATACACAGAACTCAGTTCTTAGGGACGGTTCCAGTGAGACAACCCACCATGTACTCCTACATGGCCTCTCACCGCTACCTTTACCAAATCGTGTTCACACGCTTAACTCTCAACATCAGAACATAGCAGTGTACTCTAATTCATTCCCAGTGAATCAGACCTGACATACTCTAAGCAATAGCATGCATGGCATGGCAAGAACACAACATGGCTCAAGCAACTCCTACACATGCTAGTGGGTTTTAACTATTTACTGTGGCAATGACAGGTCATGCAGAGGAATGGGTTCAACTACCGCAGCATAAAGTAACAGTTGAATCGTTGTTGTCCTAATGCAATAAATGAGAGCAGGAGCGAGAGAGTAGGATTGTATTGGAATGAACAAGGGGGGTTGCTTGCCTGGTAGATCAACAGGGGGGCATTGCTCCTCAGACAGGTACTCTCGAACACTCTCCGGAGCAGAACCTATCGGGAAGGAACGGTGTCCAAAATCAAGCACAAGCATATGCAACATTATGATGCATGAACATGGCATGAGTATGTGATGTTGTTTGAGTTAATGCATCTAGCATTTATTTGGTTGAAGTCCATTTGAACCAAGGGTTCAAATACAACTCCAAATTAAGCTCTTAAATATGCCATAAGTGAGTTTTCATATATACAGCATGTATAGGTTGGTTTGTCATGCATGAAAATGGTACAGATGGATACATTGAATTTTTCTAATAATTTTTCATATATAAATTATTTCAATCTGAGCTACGGTTGAATTTCTATGAATTTTTGAAGTTTATATCATTTTTTGGAATTTCCTGATTTAATTAAAACCAGAAAAGGATTAATTTCGTCAGCACTGCGTCATGCCTGCGTCAGCAGTCAACTTGGGTCAAACCTGACGTGTGGGGGCCACGCGTCAGTGTCATAGTTAGTTTAACCGAGGGGTTATTTCGAATCTAATTTAGATTAGTGGCGCTGGGGCCCACTATCAGTGTCTCTAGGGGGGTAGTTAGTGCCTAACTATGATGCCACGTCAGCCCGCCGGAGTTCTGGCCGGCGGCGACTCACCGGAATTGCGCTACGAGCGGTGTCTGGACGCGCGAAGACCACCGGGGCGTAGCCCGTTGTCGTCCGCATCCAGGGGAGCTGGTGGGAGGCTGCGGGGGCACCGGAGCTTGCCGGAGCGGGGCTTGAGGCGGCGGCCAGAGTTCGGCTCCGGGCGAAAGCGGGCTACGGGGCACAGGGAGGCCACCCAAGGGGCTCCGCGGCACCCTGGGGTCATCAGGACCTCGATGCAGTGCAAGGGCGCGGCTGTCTCGAGCTCAAGCCACGATAGCGGCAAGGACGCCGACGGTGAGCTCGGGAGCTTGCGGAACGGCGAGTACGGGACGCGCGCGAGGGAAAAGGCAGAGGGAAGAGGGTCAGTGGCTCACGGCGAGTTGGCCGATGCAGACGGCGGGGCCGGGGGAGCGTCGGAGCAAGTGGGGCGGCGAGGCGGATCTCCGGCGGCCGATGGTGAAGGCGACGACAATGGCGATGAAGCGAAGCCCTCCGGCTTGTTTCCTTCAGCGTGGAGACGTGGTGCTCGACAGTGGAGATGCCGGACACGGCGGCGCAGCGAAAGGAGGACGGTGGCCACGCGGGTGAAACACGGCGACGGCGGAGCGCTCTCTGGTGAGGTCGGGGAAGGGGGCTAGAGGGCGAGGGGAGAGCAGAGAGTGAGGGAGAAGGACCAGGGGGCTTGGGGCGTCTCCAGGCGCTCGGTCGAGGATGGGGGGAGGAAGCAGGAGGTGCGAGCAGGAGGTAGCGTCCGGTGCGCGCGCGGGCGACATGCCTCTGCCAGTAGGCGCGAGGAAGAAGATAGAGGAGGAGGCGAGCTAGGCCGCACAGCTGGGCCGGTTGGTTGCATAGTGCCAGGCCAGCAAGTGGCCCAGGTAAGTCCAGGTAGTTCCTCCTTTTTTCTATTTTGTTTTTGTTTTCTATTTTCTGACATTTGTTTTGATTTAATAAAAATACCAAATCATTTTATTTCCTTGTGCCAATTTTTGCAGGAGCTAGTGGTATTATACCAGAGCTCCTCATCAACTAGCACAATTTTTGGACAATATTGTATATATATATATATAACAATATATATCCAAAGCAAATAATTACTGGATTAATTCCAAATGCCCAAAATAACTACTTATGAGCTCCTAAAAATATTGGTTTGATTTTTATCTCTGCCCAATATTTTCAGAGAGCAACATGAACATTTTCTTGGACCTTTTTGGAGCAATTTTTATCTGGGTCATTTCCAGAAATGATTCTGAGGGTTTCACAAATCCCCATTTCAAATTTAAATGGAATTTAAACATGATGCACAAATGACTAGCTGGTCTAGGTCATACCAGAACTAGGGATGTGATAAACACAAAATCATAGCAGTGCAGAGACGTACTCCCTTCGTTCCAAAATAGATGACCTAGGCGGGCTAGTTTGCCCTAGTGGGTTTCAGTGATATGACGTGGTACCGTGCCGTCCAGTCTTCGCATGTGGTAGCAGTATTGCGGGTACAGTAAGTTTTCTTGAACAAGCGGAATTCAACGAAGTCATGATGGTTCCTTCGTCCAAACAACTTACAGTGGGAAAGGTTGGGCCTGCGATAAGACCGGGGTAGACCAGGATAATTTTGTGCATGGAAGGTGGACCAGGATGGTCGACGTCCCACATGTCGGCGAACGAAAGTATTCTTTCCGATATAGAGGATGAGCAACGAGTATTCATTGTTTATTTTTCATGAAAGCTATTGTCTCCACTGTTACGACGGAGGAGTGTGAAACACGGCAGCCCAGTGAACTTGGCATGTGCACCACTCCCTCCTTCCTCATGTAATGCCTAGGTTACAGCTTTTTCTCACTTTCTCTCTATCTATTTCCTCTCAAATGTTTTTTACCTTTCTTTTTTTAAGACACAATTGTTTTTATGCCTTTTTAGAATTATTTTTTTATACCTAGGAGCACGTGTAGAGACGGGCTCTTGCAGAGCCCACTCCTTGACTTTGTCAATGCCTCTCTCTCCTCCACATAAGGAGTACTACTTGCTATGCATGCATGCGGCAGGCAGCTGGCATCTTGAGGGGCCAGGGCGGTGAGAGCGGGCTCCGGAAGCGGTCCGGACTCTAGCATAATTTTGGTTTTTACAGTATTTCTTTCTCCATTGACGGGTAGGCCCGCATAGATAGATAAAGAACACGAGCTGATGAGGCGCATGCGGACTGTTTGACTGGTCAACCAGACAAATACGGAGCTATACGCTGAGCCAGTGACCGTATAATCACCATATCTCGTATACAATGATCAAAGTGAGCTATCAAGACAAGTTCGATGACCGCCAATGCATTTTACTCGGTAATAAATGACCAGGATTGAAGGGGAATCCAAATTTTCTTCGTCTTCTGTCCTTGAGCTCTTGACAAACCAATGCACTATACGGTTGTCCGGCCACTCCACTCCAGAGCTCTCACCAAGCATCGTTCATGCCACCGCGCCGCACACTAACCGGTAAGGCAGCGATGGCATCCCGCCGCGCCGAGTTCCTCGCCGCCCATGACCGCACACAAAATGGTAGGGAAGCGATGGCATCCCGCCGTGCCGAGTTCATCGCCGCTCGCGAACTCACAACTATGTGGGAGGAATTTGAAGATGCCAAGGCCGAATGGGCGGTAGAGCAAGAGGTGGCCAAAGCCGCACAGAGGGAGCGGAAAAGTCAGAAAGCACTCAAGAAAAGAGAGGCCCACCGCCGCAAGAAAGAAAAAGACGCACGCGCTGCTGCGGAGAGGTCGGCGGAGATCCAAGCACGGTGGGGAGTCGCCGACAAAGCCGGGAAGGAGAACGACGGCGTCTGGCCAGCATGTGAGAAGTAGTAGTACTAGTAGTTAGTTAGTTAGTGTGTGTGTGTGTGTGTCTGAGTACGAGCATGTACCAGTACTACTAGTTACTACTGTAGTTTTTAGAGCAAATTACCAGTACATTAGCCTAGACTAAATGGAAAAATTCCTATCCTGAGCATCAAATGGCATCTCTTTCTCTATAGGAATTGATATGCATGTCATCTCACTTCCTATGATTTTCATATTCCTATCCTATGAACGGAAGGAGGCCTCTGTTGGAGTAACTACTGTAGCTAGCAGTACTGCTGGTATAGTAGTTTTCTTCAAGAAGCGGAATTCAACGAAGTCATGATGGTTCCTTCGTCCAAGCAACTTCAAAGTGGGAAGTGGGCCTGTGATTTGACGGCTCATTAGTCATTGTTACTGCGGCGCGATGACCTGGGTGACTCCCTTGGAGTTCTGCGTGCATGGCAAGTGGACCAGGATGGTCGACGTCCCACATGTTGGCGAACGGAAGTATTCTTTCCGATATCGACGAGCAAGGAAACCGCGTGGTATAGTATCACTGCTGATTGGTTCGCAAAAAAATAGTATCACTGCCAATTTATAATTATTTTTTATTTCTGATGAATGCTAGCGTTTCAACTCTTACGATGAAGGGTGCCAAACACGGCACGTGCTGGATGTCCCACACGTCAGCGAAAGGAGTGGGACATGAACAGCGTGGTAGAGCCCAGCGTAAAAAAACGGCATGGTAGAGCATCTCCACTTCTGGGTCGGAGACCACACGTAGTACTAGTACTTAGTGGTATGAACGATACAAAGTGCAACCTGGAGACAAAGACACGTCTAGTTGGAAGGTCTCGGGGCACATACACGTAAACAAATATAAAAGTTAATATGTGCCTCCAACTAATATAGTAGCAGTAGAGTACTTAGGCACGTACTCCATAACATCACCGTGCATTGCATGTACAACATTTAGTGGTAGTACGTAGTAAGAGACAAATGCCGCCCAAGAGTTCCCTTCTCGACCTACTTTTCGGTGTTTGGTAGAGTGTATGGAGGGTGCATGAGTCCACACTAGTTTAGCACAAATACACTAGAAGCATGCATGAAGAGAGCATGCATGAAGAGGGGTGTTGAGTTGAGCATGCATGAAGAGGGAACAACTATGCTGAGACGAGAACGCAACCAAACACACCCTATATGCCACGCATGTTCATACCATTTGTGCCTTTCTACTTCACTTACTGCGCTACATTACTCAGGTTCGTACGTCCACTCCTGGGTACATGTTCGTCTCATAGTTCCAGTCCCACGTGTTCTTCATATAGATGGAACGATCCTTGCATAACACATGCACCTTGATGCTAGATGTCTCGTGTGTTGGCAAAAGGATGAACAAAGCTCATGTAAAAAAATAGAGTGGAAGAACATAGATTCCGGACGACCAAGAAGGAGCAAGGAACCTCATGGTGGAGCGTTTGCACTCATAATATTTAATATTATTCAGCGATATAAAATTAACCAATCATCTCCACAGTGGACTGGAAGAGTACGAAACACGGCAGCCCAGTGTAGTATCATACTAGTACATGGCTAACCCACGCTATCACCATATTTCTTGGCTTCCGTGCGACACCTATCTCTAGTAATCCAGTAGCCTGTATCGCTTCTCCCTCCTCGTCTCTATCAAAGTGCGGCGGGCTGGCGTTTCTGCCGTCTATTGAGGTTGGTTAACTATCACATGTTAGCGACATGCCAAGAGCATTCTAAAAAAATTCCTTTCATGTTCTGTTTTCAAAAAGAAAAAAAACCCTTTCACGTACAAATTTGCCTGTATGCTTTGAGCAACTTGCATGTCCTATACTGCTCCTGTTTGATACTCTAACTTAGCTAGAGGTTAGACTAACTCATGACTAACCCCGAACTAACTGTAGCCAAAGACGTGTTTGGGTGACAGGGTTAGATTGACAATAAATGCACTTCATGGAGAGAGAAAAGTGATTTTTCAGTGGTCCCAATGAGAACTATCTCTAGTTAGCACCTCTTGGGTGGGATAGTTTTTTTGGTGGGTTCGGTGCAACTTGCTCCAATTTAAACCCTCATGCTTGGATAGTTTAGGGCTATTTGAGCCCCAACTAGCTCAAACTAACTCTAACCCATGGATCCAAACAGGGCCTATGGCCAGTCTCGACGCGGAGCAGTCACGTGCACCGGGAAGCGGCGCTCTCTCGGCCGTCGCGCCACTTCAAAGCCGGCGCCAGTGAGAGGTCGCCTCCGCTCTGGCCGGGCATTAATGCGGCACTGACGCTCCAGGGGGACGCTGACAATTTCACGCGGGAAGCGCACGCTGGCAAGGGAGTATAGGTTTTGAACCGTTTCAGGTGTAGTACTGGTAGTTTGCAAAACTACTCAGTTATTGCACTCAGTTTCCTAAGAAATTGTGGTAAAAAACGTTACTCCACAGCCCGCTTCCCTTATCCTTCCTCTTCCACCGCCCGCGCACGTCCACGGGAAGCGACCGGTCAACCCTTATATAGGAGTGCTAGCACAAAAAGATGCATGCATGACCACTAAAATTTCCATATTAAAGCGCCGCTCCGGCGGGAGTATGGCGTATGTTGTTACCTTCGGCCGGCCCATGGCTACCGGGCGACGGCGACTAGAGAAGAGGCGGCGGGAGGGGAATGAATGCAGCTACTGTTTGGGTTCGCCTTCCGGCTTAAATAAATGCGCAGCATCACGTGTACCCGCGAGTGCACAAATTGTAACATACGTGTCTGCTTAAGTGGGCGTCACGTAACTGGTGTGTGTGTGTGAGAGAGATTCCAAGAGACAGAGTACGTGTGTGTGACTCTACTCTTCGAACATGTACTCAACCTTTTGCATCGGGATATAAGTATAATGGTATTTACTTTAGCTAGTGATTTACGTAGCCATGTTAACGTGGTTGTGTCAAAAAAATGTCACTTCCTTCTCGTGATTTGCGTTATATAATTACAAGCAAGATTCTCGTGCATTGCACGGAACATCAATATGCATTTTTTTACAGAACACCTGTTGTGATTGACCCATGCAGGAGTAATCCCATGTGTAAAAACTAATGATGTCTCAAGAACTTTATCGGAAAACTGGTATCTCGAGAATGTCATCGAAAAAATGAAAGATGAGAGATAAGGCGAGGAGGAGTGGAGCATGGTGGTGACTGGTGGTCGAAATGGGCGGAGGCATGGGGATGGACGGCGCCGGCAGGCGGCAGCGGCCACCATGCATGCTAGATTGTTCCAGAGACTTATTCCTTTTTTAATTGCTGAGCAATGAGGTTGCGAGAGATAATGATGTGGAGAGAGGTGCCGGTATCTTTTGTAAAATTATCATAATTTGCTTTCTATCCTTAGATATAGATCATACGGTCTATATTACAAGATGGCAGGCACACCATCACCACCAACTTGTTTTTTTATAAGGGTACAGATGATAAGTTTGCTGACTACTAAAGTAAAGTGGAATTTGTCCATGTTATGCAAGTAAATAAAGGTGATTGTTTATCATACGGGTAAGGTTGGATGAAGGGTGGTAGGAACAAATGCTCCGCCTAGATCATGTGTGTGTGAGATGGAGTCTTAGTGTGTGTGTGGGGTGTGTGTGTGTGTGTGAGAGAGAGAGAGAGGAGAGAGAGATGGAGTCTTAGTTTGTGTGTGCGTGTGAGAGAGAGGGAGAGAGATGGAGTCTTAGTGTGTGTGGGGGGGGGCGTGCGTGCTTGCGTGTGTGTGTGTGTGTGTGTGTGTGTTTGTGTGTGTGAGAGAGAGAGATGGAGTCTTAGTGTGTGTGTGTGTGTTGTGGGGTGTGCGTGTGTGTGTGTCGCGGGGTCTTCTGTGGTGGATGTAATTTAAGTGTGCATGGCTTTCATCATAGAGAGGTGATGTGTATGGCAAAGGCCACCAACGATGGGGTGCGAGAGAGAAAATGCCCGTAGAGAGGGAAGAGAAGGTGTGTGTGCACATGAGAGGAATCAACTTCGAGAGAACGTGTTTGTTCGAGAGACACCGAGGAAGACTACTATATATCGATGGTGCATGTAGGCGGGAATTAAACTAAGGGATGGTCTTATTGGTTTCGGGGATATAGGGGAAGAGTGAGAGGCGGGGGTAGCTAGAAGGAGATTGTTAAGTGTGAGTGTGTGTTTTACCCATCCAGGCGGAAGTTGTGTGCACAAAAGAGGAGAACGATTTGATGTGGGGTTAGGATTGAGGGTAATTAACTACGTATGGAGACATAGAGACCTTGAACGTGCATGTGTGAGAGGTATACATGTATACGTGGGATGTGTGTGTGTGTGTGCGCGCGCATGATCGAGATAAAAGAAAGAAGACATAAGTCATAAGATCAACGACATGGGAGAGACAGATCGGTATGACAATATGCATGCATGTGAGAATGCATGGAAGAAGTCCCGACAATTGAGCATGTGTTTCTGTCTTTAAGAGATAGTGGCGTGGGATGGAGCATGCATCTATGGCGAGCAGAGGGAGTGAGCCGCAACGATTGTGCAAAAGAGACCAACCTATAAATTCATATGTATGGAGAGACATATATAGTGTGGGTGATAGGAAGCAAGACTCCGTGCGAGAAAGAAATGTTGACGGAGAAACTACAGATAGATACAGAGATGGAGATGCTAGCTAGAGGTACATCCGCTAGTTTGGGTGTTGGAGATGACCGTCGGGTGGTTCAAAGGGTGAAGTTATATATGTGTGTGAGAGGGCACTTGACTGCATGTAGAGAGAAACATATGTAGTGTGCGTGATAGGAATCAAGAGTGAGGGCGAGAAAGAAGGTTGATGGAGAAACAGATAAATAGAAAGATAAAGATGCTAGCTAGTGTGCGTTAGAGATAGGAGTCGAGTGGATCAGAAGGCTGGGTTATGTGTGTGGGTGTGAGAGAGATAGAGAGAGGGTGCGTGTGAGTCACATACAAACAGATATCAGAGAGAAATGAGATCCAGAGAGACGGAGTTTTGTGTCTGCGAGAGAGAAAGATATTTCACAACGAGAGTGATAGCTAGAGAGACATATGAGGGAACACAAGATATCTCTAGGGAGAGAGGGATTGTGTGAGCGACATACAAGAGAACAATGGAGAAATATGAGACCCTGGGAGACAGAGTTTGTGTTTGTGTGTGAGAAAGAGATATTGAAGAGGAAGATTCGTAGGTTCTCATATCTAAGGAGCGAAAGACATCTCTGTATGAGGGGTGTGCGAGTGGCACACATGGGAATAGTAGAGAGAAATGAGACCCCGGGAGACAAAGTTTTGTGTTTGTGTGAGAGAAAGAGATTCCACATGGAGAATCATAGTTAGAGACACATAGCAAGGAGTGAGATATACTTAGAGAGAGATAGAGTGATGAAGGTCGAGGGAGAGAGTACCGTCAGTGTGTTACGAACATAAAAGATCATTGTCGACATACAGGTAGCACGAGAGATACCTGAGAGACGATGAACGCGTATATGTCCAGAGAGATAGTCCAATATAAGCATGAGTGATAGCTATATGAGACGAATATCTGGATTAAAGGGGATTCAAATATTTAAACTGGAGATCACAACATCGATAATATCATAACGCAAATTGGTGTATCAATTATGCATATTCATTTGAATTTGGGCACAGGTGTAATGTTATATAGTTTATCAATATTGGTGATCCATAGATTCTTCAATTACAAAGAATGCATGGTTTATATGCAATTAATGTCTAAACGGGATTACACTATATGTTGCGTGTGTGAAACACATTATACATGTCTGAGAAGTAAAAAACCGCATGAAACACACATTAATTGGAGACAGTTAGCGAGGAATGCATACATTGGATTTCAACATAAAGTGGTTTCAAATATTTGAAAATCCAAATTGATGGATACAACCTTATGAATCTGAGATCATGCCATTTGTAAACCATATTTATGTATAAATGGTGTTGTGCTTTTGAAAGTATATATTAAAAAATGATGTATATAGAATGTAATTCCAATTGAAAATGGATCCTGCCCGAAAAAATAGAATACAAGCGGGATTCGAATTGAGTTGGCACAGTAAACATGCACTCTGCAAAATTTGGACGAAGGGGGGAAAGTCGCAGTAACCGCCCGAAACCAAAATCTGCGAGATGGAAATCACTACTGCCTATCCCTGCCACAGAAAGCCTATATGCTGGATTTCTATAGGTTTCGATAGGGGTAGGTTTGTAATTTCACCCAAACGTGACGTGACCGCCTCTCACCTGGATTCATACACGGTGGGCGCCAAAACACAGTGTGTCCTCGGCCAAAATCGACTCCCCCCCCCCCTCGATTCATATTCATACACGGTGGGCGCCAAAAACAAACTCTCGTCGGCAAATATTCGGTGTATGCGAGATTACCGTCCTATCCCCAACTGACTAGTGTTGCTGTGATGTAGTAGAAATTTGAAACGGGGGCTAAGTTTGTAAATTTCCTCGCATTTGAGACAAGCGCGCCCTGAATACATGGTTCCCCCCTTCCTCTCTACCTCCCTTTTCCCCATTCGTACTCCGTGGGCGCCAAAACACCCTCTCCACCCCACCCTCCTCCGTCCGCCGTCGTCCACCACCCCATCCACCGCCGTCCTCCTCCACCATGCCGGAGCTGATACCCCGACGCCGCCGTCCATTACAAGAGATCGACCTCTCTCATCCATGGCTTCGGACCGGGATCATTGCATCCCGTCCTCTCGCTTCATCCCCGCCGTCGTCCACCTTGTCGGCGCCGCTCCTGCGACCGTCTCGTCCACCGTGCCCCGCTGCCACCGTCTACCCTCCTACATCTGCTTCCACGCCGCCGACAGCCATCGCTACCGCAGCACCGTCAAATTCTCAGCAGATGCGTGCACGGCGCCGCACCAGAGGCGGTACTCTTTCGTATCTGCTCAACTTATTTATCGCAGCAAGAAAATAGATCGCCACTGCTTTACTCTGATTTCTTGTCTTGGTTGCGAAGTTGCCTTTGTCCGGTTTGCACCTTCAGATCCGCCATGGCACGCTCAACACCATACTCGCAATGCTTATGGTTTTCCCCTTTTATATTCCACACTAGTTAAATCACAGTAGACTAAATTTCAAAATTGGGTCAGTCGATTTTTCAGAGCTCGCCGGAGTTCGCCGGTGCGATCGAAGGGGCTCGGGTGGGGACGGTGGTTGTGGGGGGCGGTGGTGGGGCCTCGTCGAACGAAGAAAACTCGACGCGGGTGGGGGCGGGGATGGGGGTGGCGGAGGAACACAGGCGGTGGGGCCGGTGGTTCGGCCGGCGGCCCGTGCGGTGTTCTGTATGGGAAGCACAGTATGTTCCTTGTCAGGAAGGGGAGCAGGGACATCTGCAGTCAACAGCTGATAAAGCTGGCCTGTACGTGATCGATAGGCTTTCAATTACTAGCGGCAATACAACACCGTAATTTCCAGCCAGTTCCACTTTCCCGATATATATATATATCCTGGTTATGGTGTACCCCTATTAGTTGTTGTGTGCTCTTGTTATCATGGTTTGGCAATAAACTCTCTGTACAGTATATTATGAACCTATCATCTGCCAGCTATCCTTACTTCTGGAGCCTATTTTTTTGTGTACTTGTGCTAGATTATATAAATGCACGCACCATATTACAGCACACATGAGCTCTCTCATCAGAATCCAGTGATAGCACACAAGTGTTTATAGGGGCGCCCCTATATTAGAATATCATCTGCATTACAAAGATAATCTCACAACTATTTATGTTTTCATGGTTCTCAGATATTATACGCAATTACAGTGAATATCAGAATCCGCGCATCAAAAGAATATTGTGGAACACTGCAATGACTTACAAAATTGGCAGCAAGGCATTCAGTGCCATTCTGGAAGCAATGAAACTCGTACTCTCCCCACCTGTTGATTCTTGTTCAGAATATCATCCTAATGACTATTCTAACCTCAAGGAGTCAAAGGCAGATGGCTGTCCTGTTCACCCATTAAGGTGCATGTTCTAATTTGGCAAGGTTTTATTGATTGCACGTATCTTGCATATGTTGTCTTGCATTTCTTCTGCTTTGTTGCACCGCCATCTACTTAGTTTACTCATCATATATGTCGAGATGCCATGCCCATCCATTATCAATACATATTCCATCTGTCATCATACCATGTTTTTCCACTCAAATGATGTTCTTGTGCATCAGACATCAAAAAGGAAGAGGGTGATTGCCGAACCTGAAGGAGCACCAGCAAAGTCCTTGAAAAACGTGGTGGTGCCGGAGAAATCAGACAACACCCCACTTATATTGGCTGTACAACCAGTGACACAAAACGTAGGACTGACTCCAGCAGACTGTACCCATACTTCACTGGCCACACCACTAGCCCCACCACACAGGACCTGCACTCCAGCAAAAGGTATACCGATTTCATTTGCCATAGCACTAGTTGTACCATAGAAAAATCCCACTCCAGCAAAAAGTACAGCAAGTCCACCGGCCGAAGACCCATCCCAACTGCAGAGACGGCCAATTCCTGCAGATTGGAACCCCATTCCATTTATTCCTAGTTTAAAAGACAATGCTTTCAATGTTGTTAGGGACTACGTGCATATATTCCCATCATGGGAAGATTATTGTGAAGACAAACACCATTTTCATATCTTCCTGTCCAACTTACGTGTAAGTGCTATTATTCATGGGTATTATTTTCCTATTTTCTGCTGATTGAACACATCAATGATTTACATTACATTGTTGTAACTAAGCGAGGGTCAATCTGGATAGTCATGACGAGCAAAGCTTGCTTGTGCTTTTCAAGGAAGCATTGCAGCAGTATCGGTGTTACCTGAGGAAATCACACTTTGATGGCAAGTCTATAAACGAATTTCCGGTGAAGTCTCCTATGCTAAATTTAGAAGACATTGAATGGAAAAACCTTGTTATGCACTGGTCTCATTCCCAGGATGAGGTACTGTCTATGAAATCACATGACAATTTGAACTTCTACTTTTCCGCATGTGCCTTACGGATCATTTTTGCAGGAAATCTGCTCGAAGAAGAATTCCGGTTTGACAAGAACGATAGGATATCGCAAATATGTTGCCCACTGATTTGCTCTTGTTAGTACATATTGTCCTGTATCACTGTACTTGCATACATACCTGGTTCATTATGTGACAGCAGTATCCATGATAGCTTGCTTATCAATTGTTCGCTCCAAATTATCTGATATGTATGAATGGTTACATTAGTGTAGAATATATCCAATGCCAATGTTTTTTTAGCTCTGCATTGTTCTTGTAAGTACATGTTGTCCTTTATCAGTGTACTTATAATGACAGGTAGTTGTTCATGTACCATCACTCTGCAGCTTATGTTCCTTTGCCCTCCATTTTCTACACATCAGATCTATATTTACTCTTACCATAAGGTTGGTACTAAAGAAGTTTAGCTGTGCATTGCTCTTGGCTGTACCTTTTGCCTGTATCGCTGCACTTACATTTATAGCTACTTGGTTATGTAGCATCACTCTTCATCTTATCTTAAATATTCTCCATTTTTTCGTATATTATCACATCTATATTTACTCTTAACAAAATGTAGAATAAAGGCAATGCTTTTGAAGAAGATTCTGTGGTAAACTTCTTGAATTGCCCCCCCCCCATCAGCATGGACAAGGCCTTTATAGAGCCTGTCTTCACCAATAATGTAAGTTTGTCCATCTCAAGCCTTCAAACTTTGTTGTATATATTTGGTTAGCCATGACTGCAACAGCTGTTTATTTTTGGTGTTTGCATCAAATTGCTTGTTTAAAGTTTATTATATGTAGTTCATAAACAAAAGTTTGTCCTTTCTCAATTTAAGTTTTCAGTTGTACAACCAAGTTCCTTCTTCATACCATGTAAATTAAACTATACAGAGCAAGTGATCTTCTTTTGCAGTGCATGTATGCTTCTGTTCTTCATCCGTAATCCAGTGGTGTGGTGAACCTACCCACTACAGCACAATGTCATATTCTGCAATGTCTTAACTATGAACAATGTCATATCATTCTACTATTATTTAAACCATCTCTTTATTTGCCAATCTGAAATGGTATAAATTGACAGCACACTAACCATTGATACTTATGAGTTCTTGATCTGTAATCCAGTGGTGTCGTGAAGCTGCCAACTCCTTCACAATGTCATTTCCTGCCATGTCTTGACCTGAACAATACCATATTGTCTTAATGCAAATTTAAAGTGTGTCACTTTATTCGTCAGTAAGAAATGTGATGAATTGTGAGCACTGATACTTTTATGTGCAAAACCTGTCATCTGTCTGCTTGTTTATCTTTCAGAGTGAGGAAGATATAAGTGTTGAACAAGCGTCGTCTCATCATCTTGCTCAGCTGCTTGCGCTGTAGCTCCCCAGCAGGGCTAACCTTTCCTGAACTCTATTGAAGTGCTGTCGGTTTTGTATATTATTGTGCCGGCGTGTTTATTTGCACTGGTGGCGATCTTTGATGCCCAGTGTATGTAATCTGCTGTCTGCTTGTGCTTTATTATCATAGTGGCAAATTTGGTGCCTAGTGGATGTAATATGCCGGAATTTCTTTATTGTATAGTCTAGGTTTTTTCTTATTCATGATGCTGCAGTTATTTTACTGTATATATATCATGTCTTCGCAGTAAACCGGCCAAACCGTAAAATTACGGTACATAATCGGGTCGTCATGCAATCACGATGTAGGTTGGGCCTGAAACATGCCGAACAGCTCACGGGCCGGCAGCAGCCCGGAATGAACCCCGACCCATGATTGTGCGAATCAAATCACGGGCTTTTAACTGGCCAAAAAATTGTCTCGGTCCTTATTTGGCCTAATCAGATATCGGCTGCGAGCAGGCCGGATGCAAACCGGGCCATAGTTAGGCCCAACTATATGACGGGCTTTTAACAGGCTGAAATTAATATAGGGTCAAAATGTTAAACGGGCCCTTAACATGGCAAAACTAATATCAGGCCGAATTACTAAGTGGGCCTTTAGCAAGTGGGCCCAAAAGCATAGTGTCCAGTTGACGGGCCAAATCTGATATGGGCCATAATTGAGCCCAAAGCCTCTTAAAGGGCCGGACCTGATCTGGGCCATAATTTGGCCCAGAACGTGGTAGGCCTTTAACGGGCCGGATCTCATATGGGCCACTATTAGGCCCGGAGCGTGGCAGGCCAATAATGGACCGGATCAAATATGGGCCGGCATTTGGCCCAAAACATGGCAGGCAGTTAATGGGCCGGCCTACTAGGGTCCTCCAAATCTTGTGGGCCTACAGCTGGGCTGGCCCATTAATGTCGGTGAAATCTCGTGGGCCTTTAGCTGGGCCGGCCCATTATGATCCGCAAGAATCTTGTGGGCCTTTACCTAGGCCGGCCCATTACGACACACAAAAATCTTGTGGGCCTTTAGCTGGGCCGGCCCATTATGGCCCGCAAAATCTTGTGGGCCTTTAGCTGGGCCAGCCCATTATGGTCTGCAAAATCTCGTGGGCCTTTAGCTGGGCCGACCCATTATGGTCCACAAAATCTTGTGGACCTTTAGTTGGGCCGGCCCATTTAAACTTGTTGGGCCGTGCCATGTGTCGACGTATCATAGGCGCCTTCTGTCCAGTGAGTGGATGACATCTGTCCCGACGATGAGCCGACACGTGTTTCCTCTAGCCAATGATGATTTTACACGTGGAAAATCCCCATTGATCGGAAATCCCCATTGATCGGGGCTGTTAACGGGTTATCGGATCCAAAACCCGACCCGATAGCTTAACGGCGTTCCGTTACGGTGGATGCCACGTGTCGATCACCCTTGACGAAAGCACCTCTGTGACGCGCGATTTATCATCATGGAATTGGAACACTTCTACGACAGCACAGGTATGACTATCTTGATTCTGTCATAAATTTGTCATGGATGTACATGCATGACAAAAAAAGCGACCTATTGTGACAAACACATATCATCACGGAAGTGTATTTTTTTGTAGTGCAAGGACCGGCTTACCTTTCATCCTTCCCTTGTGGCAAGAGAGGGGAAAACCTATAGGTCATTGTTTCATGTATTCGGTGCAAAACTCAACCACCTCCTCCACGGTATAACCTTGTAGGATGCTTGCCTCTGGATGGTTTCGGTTCCGACAAAAGCGCTTCGGCATTCCCATGAACCGCTCGAAGGGATACATGTTGCGAAGAAACACAGGACCACAATACTTTATCTCGTCAACAAGGTGCACAGTGAGATGGACCATGACATCAAAGAATGACGGTGGGAAAAACATCTCTAGATTGGACAATATTATTGGAATATCATCTTGCATATTATCCAACTCTTCAGGATCTACAATTTTCTGCCATAGTTTGTTGAAGAAATCACAGAGGTCAATGAGCGTGTTTCTTATATCTTTGTCCATCAGATTCCCGATGGCCACTGGGAGGATTTGTGTCAACATTATGTGGCAATCATGTGACTTCATTGTTGGGGAACGTAGTAATTTCAAAATTTTCCTACGCACACGCAAGATCATGGTGATGCATATCAACAAGAGGGGAGAGTGTTGTCCACGTACCCTCGTAGACCGAATGCGGAAGCGTTAGCACAACGCGGTTGATGTAGTCGTACGTCTTCACGATCTGACCGATCAAGTACCAAACGTATGGCACCTCTGAGTTCAGCACACGTTCAGCTCGATGACGTCCCTCGAACTCCGATCCAGCCGAGTGTTGAGGGAGAGTTTCGTCAGCACGACGGCGTGGTGACGATGTTGATGTTCTACCGACGCAAGGCTTCGCCTAAGCACCGCTACAGTATTATCGAGGTGGACTATGGTGGAGGGGGGCACCGCACATGGCTAAAAGATCAAACGATCAATTGTTGTGTCTATGGGGTGCCCCCTGCCCCCGTATATAAAGGAGCAAGGGGGGTGTGGCCGGCCAGGAAGGAGGCGCGCCAGGAGGAGTCCTACTCCCACCGGGAGTAGGACTCCCCCCCCTTTCCTAGTTGGATTAGGACTTGGGAGGGGGAAAGAGTGGAGGAGAAGAAGGAAGGGGGGCGCCGCCCCCCTCTCCTTGTCCTATTCACACTATGGGGTAGGGGCGCGCGGCCCAGCCCTAGCCGCCTCTCATCTCTTCCACCTCGGCCCACTAAGGCCCATTAAGTCCACAGGGGGTTCCGGTAACCTCCCGGTACTACGGTAAAATCCCGATTTCACCCGGAACACTTCTGATATCCAAACATAGGCTTCCAATATATCAATCTTCATGTCTCGACCATTTCGAGACTCCTCGTCATGTCCGTGATCACATCTGGGACTCTGAACAACCTTCGGTACATCAAAACATATAAACTCATAATATAACTATCATCGAAACGTTAAGCGTGCGGACCCTACGGGTTCGAGAACTATGTAGACATGACCGAGACATGTCTCCGGTCAATAACCAATACCGGAACCTGGATGCTCATATTGGCTCCCACATATTCTACGAAGATCTTTATCGGTCAGACCGCATAACAACATACGCTGTTCCCTTTGTCATCGGTATGTTACTTGCCCGAGATTCGACCGTCGGTATCTCAATACCTAGTTCAATCTTGTTACCGGCAAGTCTCTTTACTCGTTCCGTAATACAGCATCTCGCAACTAACTCGTTAGTTGCAATGCTTGCAAGGCTTAAGTGATGTGCATTACCGAGAGGGCCCAGAGATACCTCTCCGACAATCGGAGTGACAAATCCTAATCTCGAAATACGCCAACCCAACAAGTACTTTCAGAGACACATGTAGAGCACCTTTATAATCACCCAGTTACATTGTGATGTTTGGTAGCACACAAAGTGTTCCTCCGGTAAACAGGAGTTGCATAATCTCATAGTCATAGGAAGATGTATAAGTCATGAAGAAAGCAATACCAACATACTAAACGATCGGGTGCTAAGCTAACGGTATGGGTCATGTCAATCACATCATTCTCCTAATGATGTGACCCCGTTAATGAAATGACAACTCATGTCTATGGTTAGGAAACATAACCATCTTTGATCAACGAGCTAGTCAAGTAGAGGCATACTAGTGACACTCTATTTGTCTATGTATTCACACATGTATTATGTTTCTAGTTAATACAATTCTAGCATGAATAATAAACATTTATCATGATATAAGGAAATAAATAATAACTTTATTATTGCCTCTGGGGCATATTTCCTTCAGCCTCCCACTTGCACTAGAGTCAATAATCTAGATTACACAGTAATGATTCTAACACCCATGGAGCCTTGGTGCTGATCATGTTTTGCTCGTGGAAGAGGCTTAGTCAACAGGTCTGCAACATTCAGATCCGTATGTATCTTGCAAATTTCTATGTCTCCCACCTGGACTAAATCCCGGATGGAATCGAAGCGTCTCTTGATGTGCTTGGTTCTCTTGTGAAATATGGATTCCTTCGCCAAGGCAATTGCTCCAGTATTATCACAAAAGTTTTTCATTGGACCCGATGCACTAGGTATGACACCTAGATCAGATATGAACTCCTTCATCCAGACTCCTTCATTTGCTGCTTCCGAAGCAGCTATGTACTCCGCTTCACATGTAGATCCCGCCACAACGCTTTGTTTAGAACTGCACCAACTGATAGCTCCATCATTCAATGTAAACACGTATCCGGTTTGCGATTTAGAATCGTCCGGATCAGTGTAAAATCTTGCATCAACGTAACCGTTTATGATGAGCTCTTTGTCACCTCCATAAACGAGAAACATATCCTTAGTCCTTTTCAGGTATTTCAGGATGTTCTTGACCGTTTTCCAATGATCCACTCCTGGATTACTTTGGTACCTCCCTGCTAGACTTATGGCAAGACACACATCAGGTCTGGTACACAACATTGCATACATGATAGAGCCTATGGCTGAAGCATAGGGAACATCTTTCATTTTCTCTCTATCTTCTGCAGTGGTCGGGCATTGAGTCTTACTCAACTTCACACCTTGTAACACAGGCAAGAACCCTTTCTTTGCTTGATCCATTTTGAACTTCTTCAAAACTTTGTCAAGGTATGTGCTTTGTGAAAGTCCAATTAAGCGTCTTGATCTATCTCTATAGATCTTGATGCCCAATATGTAAGCAGCTTCACCGAGGTCTTTCATTGAAAAACTTTTATTAAAGTATCCCTTTATGCTATCCAGAAATTCTATACCATTTCCAATCAACAATATGTCATCCACATATAATATTAGAAATGCTACAGAGCTCCCACTCACTTTCTCGTAAATACAGGCTTCTCCAAAAGTTTGTATAAAACCAAATGCTTTGATCACACTATCAAAACATTTATTCCAACTCCGAGAGGCTTGCACCAGTCCATAAATGGATCGCTGGAGCTTGCATACTTTGTTAGCTCCCTTTGGATCGACAAAACCTTCCGGTTGCATCATATACAACTCTTCTTCTAGAAATCCATTCAGGAATGCAGTTTTGACATCCATTTGCCAAATTTCATAATCATAAAATGCGGCAATGCTAACATGATTTGGACAGACTTAAGCATCGCTACGGGTGAGAAGGTCTCATCGTAGTCAATCCCTTGAACTTGTCGAAAACCTTTCGCAACAAGTCGAGCTTTGTAGACAGTAACATTACCGTCAGCGTCAGTCTTCTTCTTGAAGATCCATTTATTCTCAATTGCTTGCCGATCATCGGGCAAGTCAACCAAAGTCCACACTTTGTTCTCATACATGGATCCCATCTCAGATTTCATGGCCTCAAGCCATTTTGCGGAATCTGGGCTCATCATCGCTTCTTCATAGTTCATAGGTTCATCATGATCTAGTAGCATGACTTCCAGAACAGGATTACCGTACCACTCTGGTGCGGATCTTACTCTGGTTGATCTACGAGGTTCAGTAGTAACTTGATCTGAAGTTCCATGATCATCATCATTAACTTCCTCATTAATTGGTGTAGGCGTCACAGAAACTGGTTTCTGTGATGAACTACTTTCCAATAGAGGAGCAGGTATAGTTACCTCATCAAGTTCCACTTTCCTCCCACTCACTTCTTTCGAGAGAAAATCCTTCTCTAGAAAGGATCCATTCTTAGCAACGAATGTCTTGCCTTCGAACCCGTGATAGAAGGTGTACCCAACAGTCTCCTTTGGGTATCCTATGAAGACACATTTCTCCGATTTGGGTTCGAGCTTATCAGGTTGAAGCTTTTTCACATAAGCATCACAGCCCTAAACTTTCAGAAACGACAACTTTGGTTTCTTGCCAAACCACAGTTCATAAGGCGGCGTCTCAACGGATTTCGATGGTGCCCTATTTAATGTGAAAGCGGCCGTCTCTAAAGCATAACCCCAAAATGATAGCGGTAAATCTGTAAGAGACATCATAGATCGCACCATATCTAGTAAAGTACGACTACGACGTTCGGACACATCATTACGCTTGTGGTGTTCCGGGTGGCGTGAGTTGCGAAACTATTCCGCATTGTTTCAAATGTAGACCAAACTCGTAACTCAAATATTCTCCTCCACGATCAGATAGTAGAAACTTTATTTTCTTGTTATGATGATTTTTCAACTTCACTCTGAAATTCTTTGAACTTTTCAAATGTTTCAGACTTATGATTCATTAAGTAGATATACCCATATCTGCTTAAATCATCTGTGAAGGTGAGAAAATAACGATATCCGCCACGAGCCTCAACATTCATCAGACCACATACATCTGTATGTATGATTTCCAACAAATCTGTTGCTCTCTCCATAGTACCGGAGAATGGTGTTTTAGTCATCTTGCCCATGAGGCACGGTTCGCAAGTACCAGGTGATTCATAATCAAGTGGTTCCAAAAGTCCATCAGTATGGAGTTTCTTCATGCGCTTTACACCAATATGACCTAAACGGCAGTGCCACAAATAAGTTGCACTATCATTATCAACTCTGCATCTTTTGGCTTCAACATTATGAATATGTGTATCACTACTATCGAGATTCATCAAAAATAGACCACTCTTCAAGGGTGCATGACCATAAAAGATATTACTCATATAAATAGAAAAACCATTATTCTCTGATTTAAATGAATAACCGTCTCGCATCAAACAAGATCCAGATATAATGTTCATGCTCAACGCTGGCACCAAATAACAATTATTAGGTCTAATACTAATCCCGAAGGTAGACGTAGAGGTAGCGTGCCGACTGCGATCACATCAACTTTGGAACCATTTCCCACACGCATCGTCACCTCGTCCTTTGCCAGTGTTCGCTTAATCCGTAGTCCCTATTTCGAGTTGCAAATATTAGCAACAGAACCAGTATCAAATACCCAGGTGCTACTGCGAGCTCTAGTAAGGTACACATCAATAACATGTATATCACATATACCTTTGTTCACCTTGCCATCCTTCTTATCCGCCAAATACTTGGAGTAGTTCCGCTTCCAGTGACCAGTATGCTTGCAGTAGAAGCACTCAGTCTCAGGCTTAGGTCCAGACTTGGGTTTCTTCTCCTGAGCAGCAACTTGCTTGCTATTCTTCTTGAAGTTCCCCTTCTTCTTCCCTTTGCCCTTCTTGTTGAAACTGGTGGTCTTACTGACCATCAACACTTGATGCTCCTTCTTGATTTCTACCTCCGTAGCTTTTAGCATTGCGAAGAGCTCGGGAATTGTCTTATCCATCCCTTGCATATTATAGTTCATCACGAAGCTCTTGTAGGTTGTAGCTTGGTGGAAGTGATTGGAGAATTATGTCAATGACGCTATCATCCGGAAGATTAACTCCTAGTTGAATCAAGTGATTGCAGTACCCAGACATCTTGAGTATATGCTCACTGATAGAACTACTCTCCTCCATCTTGCAGCTATAGAACTTATTGGAGACTTCATATCTCTCAATCCGGGCATTCTTTTGAAATATTATCTTCAACTCCTGGAACATCCCATATGCTCCATGACGTTCAAAACGTCGTTGAAGTCCCGGTTCTAAGGCGTAAAGCATGGCACACTGAACTATCGAGTAGTCATCAACACGCGACTGCCAGGCATTCACAATGTCTGCAGTTGCTGGTGCAGGTGGTACACCCAGCGGTGCTTCCAGGACGTAACTCTTCTGTGCAGCAATGAGGATAATCCTCAAGTTACGGACCCAGTCCGTGTAATTGCTACCATCATCTTTCAACTTTGCTTTCTCAAGAAACGAATTAAAATTCAACGGAACAACAGCACGGGCCATCTATCTACAATCAAACATAGACAAGCAAGATACTATCAGGTACTAAGTTCATGATAAATTTAAGTTCATTTAATCATATTACTTAAGAACTCCCACTTAGAAAGACATCCCTCTAATCTTGTAAGTGATCACGTGATCCAAATCAACTAAACCATAACCGATCATCACGTGAAATGGAGTAGTTTTCAATGGTGAACATCACTATGTTGATCATATCTACTATATGATTCACGCTCGACCTTTCGGTCTCAGTGTTCTGAGGCCATATTTGCATATGCTAGGCTCGTCAAATTTAACCTGAGTATTCTGCGTGTGCAAAACTGGCTTGCACCCATTGTAGATGGACGTAGAGCTTATCACACCCGATCATCACGTGGTGTCTGGGCACGACGAACTTTGGCAATGGTGCATACTCAGGGAGAACACTTTTTATCTTGAAATTTAGTGAGAGATCATCTTATAATGCTACCGTCAAACAAAGCAAGATAAGATGCATAAAAGATAAACATCACATGCAATCAATATAAGTGATATGATATGGCCATCATCATCTTGTGCTTGTGATCTCCATCTCTGAAGCACCGTCATGATCACCATCGTCACCGGCACGACACCTTGATCTCCATCGTAGCATCGTTGTCATCTCGCCAATCTTATGCTTCCACGACTATCGCTACCGCTTAGTGATAAAGTAAAGCATTACAGGGCGATTGCATTGCATACAATAAAGCGACAACCATATGGCTCCTGCCAGTTGCCGATAACTCAGTTACAAAACATGATCATCTCATACAATAAAATTTAGCATCATGTCTTGACCATATCACATCACAACCTGCCCTGCAAAAACAAGTTAGACGTCCTCTACTTTGTTGTTGCAAGTTTTACGTGGCTGCTACGGGCTTAGCAAGAACCGTTCTTACCTACGCATCAAAACCACAATGATAGTTTGTCAAGTTGGTGCTATTTTAACCTTTGCAAGGACCGGGCGTAGCCACACTCGGTTCAACTAAAGTTGGAGAAAGTGACACCCGCCAGCCACCTGTGTGCAAAGCACGTCGGTAGAACCAGTCTCGCGTAAGCATACGCGTAATGTTGGTCCGGGCCGCTTCATCCAACAATACCGCCGAACCAAAGTATGACATGCTGGTAAGCAGTATGACTTATATCGCCCACAACTCACTTGTGTTCTACTCGTGCATATGACATCTACGCATAAAACCTGGCTCTGATACCACTGTTGGGGAATGTAGTAATTTCAAAATTTTCATACGCACACGCATGATCATGGTGATGCATAGCAACAAGAGGGGAGAGTGTTGTCCACGTACCCTCGTAGACCGAATGCGAAAGCGTTAGCACAACGCGGTTGATGTAGTCGTACATCTTCACGATCCGACCAATCAAGTACCGAACGTACGGCACCTCCGAGTTCAGCACACGTTCAGCTCAATGAAGTCCCTCGAACTCTGATCCAGCCGAGTGTTGAGGGAGAGTTTCGTCAGCACGATGGCGTGGTGACGATGTTGATGTTCTACCGACACAAGGCTTTGCCTAAGCACCGCTATAGTATTATCGAGGTGGACTATGGTGGAGGGGGGCACCGCACATGGCTAAAAGATCAAACGATCAATTGTTGTGTCTATGGGGTGCCCCCTGCCCCCGTATATAAAGGAGCAAGGGGGGTGCAGCCGGCCAGGGAGGAGGCGCGCCAGGAGGAGTCCTACTCCCACCGGGAGTAGGACTCCCCCCCTTTCCTAGTTGGATTAGGACTTGGGAGGGGGAAAGAGTGGAGGAGAAGAAGGAAGGGGGGCGCCGCCCCCCTCTCCTTGTCCTATTCGGACTGGGGGAGGCTAGCCGCCTCTCCTCTCTTCCACCTAGGCCCACTAAGGCCCATTAAGTCCCCGGGGGGTTCCGGTAACCTCCCGGTACTCCGGTAAAATCCCGATTTCACCCGGAACACTTCCGATATCCAAACATAGGATTCCAATATATCAATCTTCATGTCTCGACCATTTCGAGACTCCTCGTCATGTCCGTGATCACATCCGGGACTCCGAACAACCTTCGGTACATCAAAACATATAAACTCATAATATAACTGTCATCGAAACGTTAAGCGTGCGGACCCTACGGGTTCGAGAACTATGTAGACATGACCGAGACACGTCTCCGGTCAATAACCAATAGCGGAACCTGGATGCTCATATTGGCTCCCACATATTCTACGAAGATCTTTATCGGTCAGACCGCATAACAACATACGTTGTTCCCTTTGTCATCGGTATGTTACTTGCCCGAGATTCGATCGTCGGTATCTCAATACCTAGTTCAATCTCGTTACCGGCAAGTCTCTTTACTCGTTCGTAATACATCATCCCGCAACTAACTCATTAGTTGCAATGCTTGCAAGGCTTAAGTGATGTGCATTACCGAGAGGGCCCAGAGATACCTCTCCGACAATCGGAGTGACAAATCCTAATCTCGAAATACGCCAACCCAACAAGTACCTTTGGAGACACCTGTAGAGCACCTTTATAATCACCCAGTTACGTTGTGACGTTTGGTAGCACACAAAGTGTTCCTCCGGTAAACGGGAGTTGCATAATCTCATAGTCATAGAAACATGTATAAGTCATGAAGAAAGCAATAGCAACATACTAAACGATCGGGTGCTAAGCGGAATGGGTCATGTCAATCACATCATTCTCCTAATGATGTGGCCCCGTTAATCAAATGAAAACTCATGTCTATGGTTAGGAAACATAACCATCTTTGATCAATGAGCTAGTCAAGTAGAGGCATACTAGTGACACTCTGTTTGTCTATGTATTCACACATGTATTATGTTTCCGGTTAATACAATTCTAGCATGAATAATAAACATTTATCATGATATAAGGAAATAAATAATAACTTTATTATTGCCTCTAGGGCATATTTCCTTCATTCATGTGTCCCAACTTCATTTTACCTGAGCTCACATCCATGAGACTTCTGATGTTTGCGCGGTAGGAAGAGGGTGTCTTATCTGACAACAAATAGGTGAAGAATTGTGTTGCTTCTTTTGTACTGAAATTGTAACTCTGGCGAGCTTTGATGAATTTGTCATCATCTTCTGCTTCACTCTTGCATTGTGATTGATCAGCAAGCATATCGAGCTGTGAACCGTCACCATCCTTTCTTTTACTTTTAATCTTGAGCAGAGTACCAAGGATGCTTTCACATACGTTCTTCTCTACGTGCATGACATTGATGCAGTGACATACACGTAGAATCTCCCAGTAAGGTAATTTCCAGAACACCGATTTTTTTTCTTAAACACTTGATCCTTGGGTGTTAGTTTCACCATCAAAGGGTGGTTCTTGCCAAGCACACCATTAATTTTTTTGGCCATGTTGTGGACCACCTCCCCGTCATAGGGTCTTGGGGCCACACCTGCCTCTGCCGTACCATCAAATTCAGCTTTCATCTTTCGGTATGGGTGATTCATCCGCAAGAACCTACGATGACGCAAATACACTGTTTTGCGCGAGTTGGGAAGTCTTTTGCTAGCTGTCCTATCCATGCATGTGACACACCCTACATCTCCCTTTGTTTTCTGCCTCGATGTGTTGCCTAATGCCGGCATATCTTGAATGGTGTGCACCAGCATCGCATGTAGATCAAAAATCTCCTTTTTGTAAGCATCATAACATTTTACAACATGCGCATCTATCCACACTGCCAGCAGTTACCAATAGTTGAATGTAAATGTCGATGTCATTTCCAGGTTGCTTCGGGCCTTGGATAATCATTGACATCATAATGTATTTTTTCTTCATACACAACCAAGGAGCTAGGTTATATATGCACAGAAGCACCGGCCATGTGCTGTGATTGGTGCTCATATCGCCAAAAGGATTCATCCCGTCAATACACTCCCCGAGCCTTATACTTCTAGGATCCTTGGCAAAATTTTCAAACTTGTTGTCGATTAATTCCCACCGAGCCCCATCTTTCGGGTGCCTCATTAACATATCTGCAATTTGCTCATCATGATGCCACCGCAACCTCTTTGCCTCTCTAGGGTTTGCAAACAAATGCCTCAACCTTGGAATTAAACGCAAGTACCAAACAACCTTGAACAGGATTCCTGTCTTGACCTCGTCATCCAATTTGTACTTGTCCTTCGCTCTCCTACGCTTGTATCGTGCATGCTTGCATGTGGGACATGCACGAAAATCTTTGTACTCACCACGGTATAATATACAATCATTCACACAAGCGTGTATCTTCTGTACTTCAAGTTCTAATGGGAAAACAATTTTATTCACTTCATTCGTGCTTCTGGGGAGCACATTATCTTCCGGAAGAATATCTTTGAAAATACCTAAGATCTCTGTGAAGCCCTTGTTTGATAGACCATTTGCTGCTTTAAATCTGAGATATTTCTTTTTGCAACGTGGATACAATTATTACTTGGAGTCCGCATCAATGGTTGGCAGATCCTTGTACCCAATCATATCCTTTTCTGGGCCCTTGAAATCTGCAATCATAGCAGCAAAATCTGGCATGTCAAGATCGTCGTCATCTGTGTGGACATCTTGGTTTTCCAGTGGGCGCTTCGGCTTTTCGGTGTTCCATTGGTAGCTTGACGCCTCTGCCCCGATGTTAGATTCAACATCCATGTGACACTGATCGGGGTTTGGCATCTCGCTGCCCTGGGTATCTTCATCCATGGCCTCCTCTTCACCGTGTCTGGTCCAACGTGTATATCCATCCATGAATCCCCTAGAGACTAAGTGCATCTGGACATCTGCAACTTCATGTGACTCTGTATTGGCACAATCAGTACATGGACACAGGATGTAATCCGCATCACCAATTCTCCTCTTTGTACTTTCAGCCAAATTCATGAACTCTGTCACGCCACTGATAAAATCTGCGGTTTTCCGATTCTTCATCCATCGAGATCGTTCCATCTGCAGCAGACGCATGGTAATTAAAAACAAAACAACAACATTAATACACGGATTAACTGCTGCCCAGAGATGCATGCATAAATCACAAGGTTTTATTTTAATAATTACTGAGGGCGCTCCATGTTGTTACCCAGACGTGCAATGACAAAAATTAATGGCCAGTCAATTTACACGCAGAGTACTAGTATAGCACTACACTTAGGAATTGAATACCTTAATTAAGCCACTCACGAAAAGAATACCTTAATTAATTAGCCGCGCGGCGACCTCCACCCAGCAGACAGACAAGCGCGATGCGGCGGCACGCCAAGATAGCAGGGTCGAGGAGCTAAGCTTAGTGCGGCTGCCGCCTGAAGTTCGACCTCCACTATCCCGCCATCGACCGCGATGGATGTGCTCGAATCACGCCGCCGATGACCTCGATGGTTGAGCTCCTCCTATCTCCCGCCGCAGACCGAGGATTGACCTCCTATGACGCCGCCACTGCCCACCGACCGAGGATTGACCTCTTCTCCGGTAGCCGCTGCCTAGGCCACCGTCGCCATCTCTATATGCAGAGCGGCTGTTTTTTTACGGATATCCGCAGAGTGGCTGTTTACACGGTATCTCACCGTAACTCAATTATATGGACAGGGCAGTACATCACATACGGTTATGTAACAGCAACTGTGTCTAACCTACGTTGTCTTCTCACACAGTTTGGTGCGGAAATCGTGTGTGACGTTGTAATACCCAACACAAACGACATGTACAAATAGTGTGCCGTATATACAACTATATATAGTGCCATTAGTAGTTCTCGGCCGTTAGCCTATCTCCACAGTTTCCCCATTTGCCCCAAATCCCTACATAGCCTCCAAATTCCCTCGCGTGGCACTGACATTGGGGGAATGCGGACGAGTGGTGCTGATGGTTTCGGTGCATCTGCTCCTGCTCGTATCGCCGGCGAGCACTTGCCTAAGGTCATCAGAAGGCAGGTGTACTACGGATCCGAATCGTCATGTCGGGTTCCAATCTACCCCGATCTTTTTTAGCATGTCCAAAGTATAGATCCTTGTTGAATCCGTCCTGAATGACCCCCCACCCCCCAGGAAAGCGATCTGCCGCCGGATCCGAAGCTTGACTCCAGACTCCCGCAACATGAGTTCGACTCCGAGTTTTGCACCACTGAGAAGTACCAAAAGCTGAGTTGTGTGCATGGGCACACTCCCGCTCGACGTGAATGCACGGAGGGATTCAACACTGGCAGGCGGTTTCTCAGTTGCCCCTTAGAGGTTAGTGCTAATTAAGTTCATCACTTTACTTCAGTTAATGCCACCGCTCATCCAGAATACTATTTAACATTGGCAAGGATATGAGGCTTGTGCCTTTGTTAACTGGCTGGATGAAGAATGGCATGGCAGGGCTCGGAGTGTTATCACCAAGCTCGCAGAAGATAACGTAAAGCACATCTAGATGTGCTCTAAGTAATGCACATCTAGGTCCTATGCCATTAATGTTACGCGGAGATTCGTGCAGATATTTTTCTTTGTCTTTTTTTCTTTTCCTTTCTAGTTTTATCATTACTGGCTTTATCAATAAGAAGAGCTCAATGTATTGCTTTCCAACTGTCCTACTCCGTTCGTACCGGTACCGATGCATAATCCCAAAACTTGTTCCTTTTTTTTGTCCTAAAAAAGGAAACCAGCCAAATAGCCAATAGGAGTCCTGCGCAACTCCGGGAATTTGGAGCGACTGGGTACAAATAATTGCGGTTGATTATATCTGCGGTTAGATAATACGTCAACCCCCGCTTCAGTTGACAGTTCCTCTTCTCTGCATACCCCGCTTAAATGTCCACCATCTTCATCGTCCCCGATAGGCCGCGCTACACACTGGCACACACTCTGCAGCCATGTCGAGCGATAGTGAGGACGACAGTCCGGCCAGCAGTCTGGCGCCCGATGATAGGTCAACATCGGAATCATCCCGCTCGTCTTCCATGAGTCCGGCGTCGAGCCCAGACCTCAATTATATCCGGTTCATGGAAGGGACGCCACCTCCGGAGTCGTCAGACGACAACCAGACAGACGAGGAGCCGTCGGAGGACGAAGAAGAGGACGACGATGATGATGATGAGGAATGGTCGAACGAGGAGGAGGATGACAGCAACGACGATGATGGTGACGGCGGCGATGAAAAGCCAACGGTCGGCGGCAAGAAGCGTCCTCGCCAAGACGATGTCGCGGGGCCATCCAACAAGAACAACAACAAGAAGAAGGACTAAATTAAGCAGGCTAGTCGTGCTATTCGTCACCCTGGGTGAGGAATTCTTATTCCTCACCCCAGACAGTTTCTATGCCCACACTCAAAACCATAATCTGTAAGGGAAAACACGTTTGTGAGGAAATATTACAGCATGGAAGGAGGAGCCAGTCTGCCGCATCTAATAGTTTGCATGCGAGTAAATTACTCCCTGTATACGAGGAACCAGTCTGGCGCATCTTGACATAATTTTACGGCCACTCGGGTAATCTTATAGTAGCTGGGCGTTCTTGATTTTTTAGATATAAGGTTGCGTTCCTTATTTGATGTATTTTTCGTTAGTTCTTTTACTATCTCTATTGGACTTAGTACACCAGGTCTCTAGCAAAAATGAAATATAGAAATGATTTAAGTAACACAGGCCATTATCACCGTTCTGTGGAATGCATTTTTGGTAACAATAAGAAATACACGCAATTCATTCTGTACGCTATGAATATTTTGTTAACAGCGGAACAACAAAGTGGTCTAATAAATAGATTCTGTGTTGTGGTTCTGCTAATTATCTCACATAATAAAAACCATCCTCACAATTACAAATAAAATTTGTTTGGACACAATTGAGTGCTACTTAGCCCTAAGTAACCAGCAGCATGAAAAATTCAGAAATCACTACTGTATTACAAAACTGAATACTACCAAACTTGAAACTGACTACTGCTGAACTTGATTTTCAAGGAGCTAAATTTGCAGGTGACTAGAGATTTTACGTCAACTTCATCTGTTCAGCAAGCTCTCCAGCGACTTAAACATTACTATCCATGAGCTGTAACCAACATATAGTATCCTATTAATAGTACTGCACCCTTTAGGTTCACTTTTCTTCTCACCAAAACCTAAATTTTGCTTCTGGTTATAGAAAAAGAAAGCCTGGAATTTCAATTCAACATTACTAGTACCCACCATAGATACGGAGACGTTAATGTCTATCCCTCGTACATTAACCATCATCCGCTTGAATAGATACCTGACAAACAGAATATTTTCTCACAAGTGTACCAACACACAAGCACATATAACCAAGGCCGGGCCGGTAATATCTGGGGCCCTGTGCCAAACTTTAAAATGGGGCTTATATTTTGATGATGGAGCTACGAAGAAAAAAAAGGTGGACTAAGCTAAATGAGAGACCAGATAATAGCAAATATGGTGAAAGATAGGTCTGTTATGGAACACAGGGAATTGGTCTCACAGACATGGAAGTGCATCTCAAAAATAAAGTTCAGATAGGAGCCAATTGGCACTACTGGAAACTAACATTATCTGTTGCCTACAGGGATATATCACAAATATTCCCTCTGTTCCATAATATGAGAACGTTTTTCTGGATGCATCATTCCTAATAAAACAAGGCATGACATCTCCATTGTCTTAGAAATTGAACTTTGAAGGCAAGAGAAGTATGCTAAGCACCATGATTTCTCTACAAATTATGTAATGAAACAGGGGAAGAAATTTTTGACCAAATGGAGCCATGAAATACCTTACATTTAAGAAAAGACACATTTGTATCCTTTAGCAAGATCATTGAATCCAAAGGTTTACATTTCTTTCTATTTAGAGGTATGATCGGCCCTGATGACAGTGGTTTGATGGACTTGAAATCTAACAAAACGTTATACTCCCTATCAGGAAGTCAATGATATTGTGCATTACGTGTTGGAAATATGCCCTAGAGGCAATAATAAATTGGTTATTATTATATTTCCTTGTTCATGATAATCGTTTATTGTCCATGCTAGAATTGTATTGATAGGAAACTCAGATACATGTGTGGATACATAGACAACAACATGTCCCTAGTAAGCCTCTAGTTGACTAGCTCGTTGATCAATAGATGTTTACGGTTTCCTGACCATGGACATAGGATGTCGTTGATAATGGGATCACATCATTAGGAGAGTGATGTGATGGACAAGACCCAATCCTAAGCCTAGCACAAGATCGTGTAGTTCGTATGCTAAAGCTTTTCTAATGTCAAGTATCATTTCCTTAGACCATGAGATTGTGCAACTCCCGGATACCGTAGGAGTGCGTTGGGTGTGCCAAACGTCACAACGTAACTGGGTGGCTATAAAGGTACACTACAGGTATCTCCGAAAGTATCTGTTGGGTTGGCACGAATCGAGACTGGGATTTGTCACTCCGTCTAAACGGAGAGGTATCTCTGGGCCCACTCGGTAGGACATCATCATAATGTGCACAATGTGACCAAGGAGTTGATCATGGGATGATGTGTTACGGAACGAGTAAAGAGACTTGCCGGTAACGAGATTGAACAAGGTATCGGGATACCGACGATCGAATCTCGGGCAAGTATTGTACCGATAGACAAAGGGGATTGAATACGGGATTGATTGAATCCTAGACATCGTGGTTCATCCGATGAGATCATCGTGGAGCATGTGGGAGCCAACATGGGTATTCAGATCCCGCTGTTGGTTATTGACCGGAGAGTTGTCTCGGTCATGTCTGCATGACTCCCGAACCCGTAGGGTCTACACACTTAAGGTTCGATGACGCTAGGGTTATAGGGAAAGTATGTACGCGGTTACCGAATGTTGTTCGGAGTCCCGGATGAGATCCCGAACGTCACGAGGAGTTCCGGAATGGTCCGGAGGTAAAGATTGATATATATAGGAAGTATGGTTTTGGCCACCGGAAGTGTTCCGGGCATCACCGGTAGTGTACTGGGACCACCGGAGGGGTCCGGGGGGCCACCAGGTGGGGCCACCAGCCCCGGAGGCATACATGGGCCAATAGTGGGAAGGGACCAGACCCTAGATGGGCTGGGGCGCCTCCCCACCAAGGCCCATGCGCCTCAAGAGGAGAGGGGGCAAACCCTAGGCGCAGATGGGCCCTAAGGCCCACCCTAGGTGCGCCCCCCTCTCTCTCCCCCTTGGCCGCCTCCCAGATGGGATCTGGGGGCTGCTGCCGCTCCTAGGGAGGGAACCCTAGGTGGGGGCTCAGCCCCTCCCCTCCCCCTATATATACTTGAGGTTTGGGGCTGCCCAACACATGTGATTTGCTCTCCCTGTTGGCGCAGCCCTACCCCTCTCCCTCCTCGTCTCTCGTAGGGCTTGGCGAAGCCCTGCTGGAGTCCCGCGCTCCTCCACCACCACCACGCCGTCGTGCTGCTGCTGGATGGAGTCTTCCCCAACCTCTCCTTCTCCCCTTGCTGGATCAAGGCGTAGGAGACGTCACCGGGTTGTACGTGTTTTGAACACGGAGGTGCCGTCCGTTCGGCACTAGGATCATCGGTGATTTGGATCACGACGAGTACGACTCCATCAACCCCGTTCACTTGAACGCTTCCGCTTAGCGATCTACAAGGGTATGTAGATGCACTCTCCTTCCCCTCGTTTCTAGATTACTCCATAGATTGATCTTGGTGATGCGTAGAAAATTTTGAATTTCTGCTACGATCCCCAACATTACGATCACAATTACTTGGGCTTCAATGATTTGTGCTTCTTTTTAGGAGTGATTCTTAGTTGCTCACAGTGTGTGGCTTGTTATTTTCACACTTTCTTGTGCTTTGCCCTTTCTGGTTTCCTTCTGCGCCTTATTCTGCAACAGGGCAGATTCACAATGATGGGATGACCATCCTAATACAGTAGTAGCATCCCAACTCCACCAAGTGAAAACGGCTGGGCATTGCTCCTTTTTTTGTAGCAATGGAGATCCAAAGAAGAAATAAGGAACAATTCATCCAAAATAGAAAAAAAAATGTCAAGAAACAGGGCTGAATCTTGGAAGATACTCTAGTGTTGTTCCTCCGCAGCGTTGAGCCCGTCCTCTTCTTCTCCTCCTGCATGATCATCCCCTCCTCGAATTGATCTCACATCTGAGCGAAGGTCTACTCCATCACCCCCTTCAGTATGCAAGCTCCCTCTTTTCATTCATCTCCTTTCTTGGACTTCTTCCTCTTTCTTAGCCCCGTTCCCAAAAAATCAAGAACCCTAACCCTAAAGTTAGAAATTCATGGAGGAGGAAAGGGAAAGGTACTGGAGGAAGATCTTACCAGAGAGAATACCACCGGCGATGGAGATGGACACCGGAGAAGGACGTTGCCGTCCCCGATCTCGCACCGAATCGTTGCAGTGCCCAATTCCCCTCATGGTCACTACTGCATGACGAGGGAAAGGGGGGTACTCCACGTACGAGAGAGGGGAGTGGACCTCCCGATCATCCCTCTGGCACCGTCGCCATCGCTGTCGCCGCCTCAGCAATCATTGCCGGAGAGGATGGTCCGGGGTGAGAGGAACCGTGTCGAGCCCACCCGCCGGTCGCTTAACTGCTCATAGGTCATAGCTAATTAGAAAAAAACAAATAGGTACGGGGAGAATTGCTTAACCACTGCCATAAAGGTAAATTTACGGCAGTGCAACAGAATTTTATATCGGTCGAGATTTGCTTAACCAGAACATGCCTCGGTCGATGGACTTTTTTTGCGAGGAGCTCGGTCGATGGACTGGGGTGAAGAATAGCTTATTCTTCACCCTGGGTCACTAATAGAGTTTCTATATATATATATATATATGTTTATCCTGTCAATCTCATCGCAGACGGTTAGTAATATGTATTCGACAGAGATCTTCTACATTATCACCAATAGGTTGGTTTGTTGAACGGTGTGCCCTGACGAGCACACAATTCACAAAAAAAGACCATATGGGCTGTCTATAATGATCGCACACAATTCTGATCACCGACCTATTTGCCGGGTATCACACACATCTTGTTACGCCGAATCATTTGTGTTCACCTCACTCATCGCAAACGGTTCATCGGAGTGAACTATATGCCATATATTGCACACACCTTGATCTGGCTTCCTGTTTCTATTGTTCTGTTTCATCGCAAACAGTTCGTACAGATCAACCGTATGCCCCTCATCGCACAAGCAACTATAATCTGAACCGTGTTTGATGTATCATTCATCGCAAACGTTTTGCATCATTTCTGACGGTTTTCATACAACACCGTTTGCGATTATTGCATCACACACAGTTTCTTGAAGGGTCTCTGGTCGTAGTGTCGCGTTAGCAGCATCCCACAGTAGTGACCGTATTTGATCGCTCGCCCGTCGCACGCGACCTCATTTTACCGAGTGTGCGTGCCAGTAGGGCCTATCCCCGACGGTTTTCAGGTTGTGTGGGAAGGACCCCCCCCCTATCACACACACTCACTGGGCGACGGTTCAGAACGCCGTCCCGGAAAGGGGTTAAAAACCATTTGTATAGCACCTCGATGTACTAGTGAAGGGAAAACCTTCTTCTTAGCTTCATCTCCGGATAAACCTGCAAACTTAAATAATCCACAAATTTCATCCACATATATCAAGTGCATATCAGGATGTTCAGCTCCATCTCCTGCATAAGGATTAGCTAGTAGTTGTTCTATCACACCCAAAGGAATTTCATAACGGATATTTTTAGTAGGTGCAATAGGTTGAGGGGCAACTAATTGTGGTTCCGGTTGAGGTGAAGATACCATGAACAAACCCCCCAAAGGATTGTTCTCCATAGTAACAAGTAACAATAAATTTCAGCACGTAGTAATAATTTTTCCTTACCAAGAGCGCTTCACTCCCCGGCAATGGTGCCATAAAAGAGGCTTGATGACCCACAAGTATAGGGGAACAATCGTAGTCCTTTCGATAAGCAAGAGTGTCGAACCCAATGAGGAGCAGAAGGAAATGACAAGTGATCTTCAGCAAGGTAATCTCTGCAAGCACTGAAATTGTCGGTAACGGGTAGTTTGATAGCAAGATAATTTGTAACGATCAAGTAATGGTAACGGTAAATAAAGTGCAGCAAGGTAGCCCAATCCTTTTGAGGCAAAGGACATGCCAAAACAGTCTCTTATAATAAGCAAAGCGTTGTTGAGGGTACACATGAATTTCATCTAGTCACTTTCATCATGTTGATTTGATTCATGTTCGCTACTTTGATAATTTGATATGTGGGTGGACCGGTGCTTTGGTGTTGTTCTTACTTGAACAAACCTCCTACTTATGATTAACCCCCTTACAAGCATCTGCAACTATGAGAAAAGCATTAAGATAAAATCTAACCATAGCATTAAACTTTTGGATCCAAATCAGTCCCTTATGAAGCAGCGCATAAACTAGGGATTAAGCTTTTGTCACTCTAGCAACCCATCTTCTAGTAACTACTCCACAATGTATTCCCTTAGGCCCTAATAAGGTGAAGTGCCATGTAGTCGACGTTCACATGACACCACTAAGGGAAACACAACATACGTATCATCAAAATATCGAACAGATATCAAGTTCACATGATTACTTGCAACATGACTTCTCCCGTGACCTCAAGAACAAAAGTAACTACTCACAAATGATAATCATGCTCAGGATCGGAGGGGTGTTAAATAGCATAATGTATCTGAACATATAATCTTCCACCAAATAAACCATACAGTAATCAACTACAAGATGTAATCAACAGTACTAGTCACCCACAAGTACCAATCTAAGGTTCCGGTATAAAGATTGAACACAAGAGATGAACTAGGGTTTGAGAGGAGATGGTGTTGTTGAAGATGTTGATGGAGATTGCCCTCCCCAAGATGGGAGAGTTGTTGTTGATGATGACGACGATGATTTCCCCCTCCGGGAGGGAAGTTCCCCCGGCGGAATCGCTCCGCCGGAGGGCAAAAGTGCTCCTGCCCAAGTTCCGCCTCAAGACGGCGACGCTTCGTCCTGAAATTCCCCTCCTGATTTTTTCTAGGTCAAAATGACCTATATACCAGAAGATGGGCACCGAAGGTGGCCCGAGGAGGGCACAACCCATCAGGGCGCACCTGGGGGCCCTAGCGCGCCCAGGTGGGTTGTGCCCACCCGGTGGCCACCCTTTGGTAGTTATTTGCTCCAATAATTCTTAAATATTCCATAAAAAATCTCCGTGAAGTTTCAGCTTATTTGGAGATGTGCAGAATAGGTAACTCCGACGTAGCTTTTTTAGGTCCAGAATTTCAGCTGCCGGCATTCTCCCTCTTTGTGTAAACCTTGCATATTATGAGAGAAAATGCATTAGAAATACTCCAAAAAGCATTATTATGCATAAAAACATTATAAATATCATTAGGAAAACATGATGCAAAATGGACGTGCCACTTCACCTAAGGGTTGTGAGCATACAACACTCTTAAATGGTGCTCATGCTTCCTCAAACTGCATGTGTATGATGCATATGTTCTCATCATAAACTTAATCTCTGAATTTCTTTTAAAATTCTACGCTAGGTGTCGCTGATGCGGCTTGAAACTGCCTCGGTATTTCCCCAAAGAGGAAGGGATGATGCAGTACAGCTACGGTAGGTATTTCCCTCAGTTATGAAACCAAGGTATCAATTTAGTAGGAGAACCAAGCAACACTATGTAAACGGTACCTGCACACAAAGAACAAATCCTCGCAACCCAACGCGTAAGAGGCGTTGTCAATCCCTCCTGGTAAAATGATAGACCGGTTTGTATAATTTTGGATAAATAGATCTTGCAAAAACACAAAAATAGAATAAAGAAAGAAAAAACGCGGCAAGGTATTTTTGTGTTTTACAAATAATAGATCTGAAAACAAATGTGAATAAAAATAGATCTGAAAGCAATATGATAAAAGATAGACCCGGGGGCCGTAGATTTCACTAGTGGCTTCTCTCGAGAAAATAGCATACGGTGGGTAAACAAATTACTGTTGGGCAATTGATAGAAGATCGAATAATTATGACGATATCCAAGGCAATGATCATTATATGGGCATCACGTCCAAGATTAGTAGACTGACTCCTGCCTGCATCTACTACTATAACTCCACACATCAACCGCTATCCAGCATGCATCTAATGTATTAAGTTCCTGGATAAATGGAGTAATGCAATAAGAACGATGACATGATGTAGAAAATATCTATTCGTGTAGGAATATACCCCATATTGTTATCCTTAATAGCAAGGATACATGCGTGCCTTGCTGCCCCTTCTGTCACCGGAAGAGGACACCGCAAGATCGAACCCATCACAAAGCACCTTTTCCCATGGCAAGAAAAATCGGTCTAGTTGGTCTAACTAAACCAAAGATTCGAAAAATAAATACGAGGCTATAAATAATCATGCATATAAGAGATCAAAGAAGACTCAAAAAATATTCATGGATACAGATCTGATCATAAAATCAAAGTTCATCGGATCCCAACAAACACATCGCAAAAAGGTTTACATCAAATAGATCTCCAAGAGACCATTGTATTGAGAAGCAAAAAGAGAGAAGAAACCATCTAGCTACTGCCTACGGACCCTTAGGTCTATGGTGGACTACTCATGCATCATCGGAGAGGCACCAATGAGGATGATGAACCCCTCCGTGATGGTGTTAGATTGGATCTCGTGGTTCTGGAACATGCGGCGGCTGGAATTGTGTTTCGTCGACTCCCCTAAGTTTTCTGAAATATTTGGGAATTTATAGGGCGAAGAGGTAGTGCAGGAGACCTCCGCGGGGCCCACAACCCACATGGGCGCGCCCAGGTGTCTTGTGGTCCCCATAGGGATCCCCTCTGGTGCTTTCTTGGCCCCCAAGGTGTCTTGTGGTCCAAAAAAGTCTCCAAAAAGTTTCGCTGCGTTTGGACTCCGTTTGGTACTAATATTCTGCGAAGCAAAAAATAGCAACTGGCACTGGGCACTATGTCAATAGGTTAGTCCCAAAAATGATATAAAGTTGTTATAAAATGATTGTAAAACATCCAAGAATGATAATATAACATCATGGAACAATAAAAAAATTATAGATACGTTGGAGACGTATCAGTCGCATACATTCTATATGCTCCGCTCCAGGGAATACAATTCCTACTGCAGTCTCTAAACCCTTGCAAGCATCTTTGTGTATAGCTAAACCTAGAGGTGTACCTATAATGTTGCGCAACTGCTGCATAAACTAGACCTAACTTTCCTCGGACTCTGCCTCCAACACACCAAATGCAACCGCATAGCATGCTAGTTTCCATTCTAACCGCCAGCCGAAAAGCAAGCACATGATCAATCCTATTCGGTCGACATAAAGGATGAAAAATTCAGCAACCCAAATTGGTATGATTCAAGCGACCAGTGGTCAAATACTGCCTAATTTACGAGTTTGCTCATCAAATTGAGGGGAAACGACGCTTACCCATATGGAATCTATGAATTATCCGCCTTCGATTCGGCCCAATCATCTGCACGGTCGATGGGCCATAGGGCGTCCTCCCCCGACATCGCTTCTTAATCCCAGATTTGGGGGGGGGTTGATGTGGCAGAGGCGTGGCGTCGCCGATGAACGAAATAGGGTTAGATGGTGGAGGGCACAACATCGTCAACGGAGGAGGAGGCGGGACGGGGCGATGGGGGAGTGGCTCGATCTGTTTTAGACAAGCTGCTCTGACGTGTCTCCTTGCGGCCCCACTCGTCAGCACATAGCGGTCAAAAGAGGACCCGGCCCTAAGCGGCCCACTCGTTAGCACTTAACGATGAAGCCATTGACCCGACGGCAAACTTCCAGTTTGACCATTTATGAGAGTTTCAAATAAGAGGGTGGGGAAAAGTGAGCAAAAGTGTATAGCGTGGGGACAATTGAGCACAATTAAGGAATCAAGGGCACTATCATAAAAAACCTTATATTAAAGAATTTATTGAGAGAATGTCTGCTGCCCTATAAGAAACTAATATTTTGCAGACTTGCATGAAAGAAGAAATTGATGAAACTGCCAACTCATTAGATGAAAAAGACGAGGAGAAGAGCAAAGAACAAAAGAAGGAAGAGCAGATTAACACCCTGCCTGTCGTGGTTTTGTCACGGCAGTTGTCCTAGAGAAAGGACTTAGTCGTGGAGCCATCGCTACGGGTTAGCTTGAAGCGGTTAAAGCGGACACAAGGACGCAAGAGAGTTTATACTAGTTCGGCCCCTTCAATGAAGGTAAAAGCCTACGTCTAGTTGTGATGGAATTGATGGGTGTTTCGATGACTAGGGAGCAAATAAGCTTCGCCTATGTCTCGAGTTGTTGTCTCTCCTTCAACCGCCGCCGGGTTGTCCCCTTATATACACGGGGACGCCCGTCGGTTCACAGAGTCCCGATACCGGCTCATAGATGCGTCCGGTTCGGTCTCCACTATTCCTAACCTATAACACAAGTTACATACCGACGCCGGTTTATAGCTATAGGCCTTAAACCGATTATGGGCCTTTAGCCCTCATCTGCCCTCATGGGCTTTTATCACACTCAACTACTGATGAAGTTAACCCGGCTTGTCCTGGCCGGTTTACGCCCAGTAGTAATATCCCCAACATTAGGCCCCAAATTGATTTGAACAGGTTCATGTCAATCCTTAGCAAAAATCTTCATCTTCAACATCTGCTTGTATTTTGTTGAACCGCTGTGATGTCATCTTCTCTGCTCGCGGTAGACCGGTGTGATGTCATTGGTTATAAAGAACCTTATCCTATTAACAAGCCTGCGACAATTAAGGCCACAACTTTATTTCCAACCTCGCGGCTCCTTGATTCTCGCGCCTGACATATCCCTTTCTTTATAAATAGGACCAAAGGGTCATTTCCTTTCTCTTTCCCTCCGACCCCTTCTGCTTCATCTTCCTTGCGTCGCCCAGCTTCGGAGCTCCGCCGCCACCGTCGACCTCTGCATCAACCTTGGCCGCTGCATCAACCTGAGCACACCAGAGCATCGCGGCGACCTTCCGCTTCTTCCTCAGCTTCGGTAAATCTTCTTTCCTTTCCCCCGCAGATCTGTTCTAGGGTTTCCTTGTTCGTCGAAGTTCATCGAGACTCTGGCGCTGTTCTTCCTTTGTTTCTTCTTTAGCCCATGAATAAAACTTCAAACCTGATGTATTCTCCGTAATGGCTTATCTTCTGTTACCAAAGCAAACCTTTATGCGCATAAAACACTGATCTGGTCCCTTGTGAATTGCTTTGAGATCAATCTTTTAGGTCTAAATCCTTTTATTTTCCTGTCTTACGGTAGATCCAAAATTTCACTGCGACCTTATGAAATCTGTTTTTACCTTAGTCATTCTTGCCTTAGATTTGTATCCTCTTTACCACATAGGCGGTTCACCTTTGAAAAAGCAATCTATCATATATCATTAGTCCCCTTGTCGAACCGCCGGGATGCTGTTGCTTCATAAACTCCAGTTTAGATAGATCTGCTTCCGGTTTAACATTGCACATATCAATGTACTTTGTAGATTTCATCATGGCCAAGCAAGTGTATGAGTGCAATTGGGTCCCTTCTCGCGTCAAAGACACCGTCCATTGGAGGGCTCCTGGCAAAGAATGCCCCCCACACCTCGAGAAGGAGAGGTTGTTGTTTTCGTAGACCACTTAGCCCGGGGTTTTAAACCGCCCGGTTCTAAATTCTACCGGGATGTTCTAGCTGATTTCCAACTCCATCCGCAAGACACTGGCCCCAACTCTGTTACAAATATGTGCCACTTCCAAGTGCTCTGTGAGGTGTTCTTTCAAGAGGAGCCCACGGTGGAATTATTCAGAGATCTTTTCCATCTAAACCGCCATACTGAGTTTACTGATGGCTCTAATACGGAGTTGGGTGGCATGGCTATTCAAAAAAGGAAAGAGGTCACCTACCCTCACGCCAAGCTGCACAGTCACCCCAAGGAGTTGAATCAGACATGGTTCTACTGCAAAGACACCTCCCCTGCTGGTGAGAATCCCTTGCCTGGCTTTCGTCCGGAGCGGCTCAGCAATACCCATCCTTTTCCTCAACGATTGACTGCCCAGGAGAGAAGCAAATATGCTCCTCAGCTATCAAAACTCAGGGCCTTTATGGCCAACGGTTTAACAGGGGTTGACCTTGCTCGCTGTTGGATATCATGGAGCATACTGCCCCTTAGTCAGCGCTCCGGTTTGATGTGCGAATATACTGATAGTGTGGATGACCCACTGCGACATTCAAGACTCCAGCTTTCCGGTGAAGAAATCACAGAGGCTGTGCGTAAGATACTGAATGAACCGGAGCACATCTGCACTAGAACCGGCCTGCTTCCCTTCTGTGCCACCAACAAACCGCCAGCTATAAGAGTTTGATTTTTCTCTTTGCTGAATCTATTATTGATATGTCTGGTCATTGTTTTTAATATTAGTGTCTGCATAACCAGGGCGATGATCCATTTTGGAGCAAAAAGCTGCCGCAGGAGAAACCAGAGAAAACAGATAAACCGAAAAGAGCAACCCGGCAAAAAACTAAAGCTGTGAAGAAGACTGCCCACCGGAAAAGAACCACTGCATCTTCTAATCCGGCCCTTGATGACGAGGTGGATAATCCGGACTTTGAAGTAGAGCTTGACTCACTTGGTTTATTTTTCATGCATCTTATTGATGATGATATTTGTCAGGATGATGCCGAAGCCAGCCATGCGGATGTTGCAGAGGTAATTATTCTCTCTTCCGATTCAGAAACTTTGCCTTCACAAAAAATCCGTCAGGCAAACCAGAAAGTTAAATTTTCTCATCCTCTTGCTTATTTGGATCCTAAACTTCTTATGAAGACTCAACAACACGAAGCTCGCCGCACCACCCGGCACAGCGGCCAGGTAGTTACCTCCGCCGGTTTACCGAACAGTCCGGTTCGGAAACGTCATTCCGAGGTCTCTAATTCGCTTGTCAGTGCTTGTCCTAAAGCGGTTTGCTTTCGTCAACCTCTTAATCCGTTTGACTCTGATTATCAGGTTATTTCCCACTCATCTTCTGGCGAGTCGTCACCTACTCAGCTCCCACCGCTCAAAACGGTGCTTGGGTAAGCTATATTTATTGTGATGTTTGTAGTATATTGCCTTAGAACATATGCTGTATTTAATTTTGTTATTCTTCTCAGGGCCAAACCCAGGCCGAGCAAGAAGGCCCGCCTGGATAAAGCGGCCGAAGAAGATGTCATTGTTGAACCAGGCACCACACCCAATCTTGAAGCGGCTATTCCTGAGGATATTCCCAATGATCCACCGCAGCCAGATGATGATCTTACTGCTGAGGAAATACCTACTGATATCTCAGGTCCTATTCATCAGCCCACAGGTTCCCTCCGGGTTGAAAGCTCCACCGGTCCCGCAAAACCTACTGATAAGCCCACAGCTCCAGTGCAAACCGGCGGTACCGATGATGATGAAATTGTCATTACTGGCACTGGCCATACTGAGCCAAGCAATCCTGTCGCTTTATCCAAACATTCCGCCAAGGAAGAATTAGCTGCTTTTGGCAAAGGCAAGTGGAATGCTGATCTGACGGCTTACGCTGCTCTGAACGCCCAAGATATCCATTCCGGCTATCTGAATCGGCTGTATACCAGCCGTGACTATGAAGCCGGTCTGGTTAATATGATGAAGGATAAATATGAGGTAACTTCCATATGCTCCTTCCTGCTTGCATGCTTTCATTCTTGCTGACTCTCATAGCCCCTAAGGGCCGATTTGAAATATTCTTTCAAACCGGGACTTAATAATATGAATCTTGATGCTTTGAAATTTGCTGATATAGTCCCCAAGGGCCGGTTCAACTTAGCGTAGTTAAACCGGTACTTTAAGTATTTGAAACTGCCGCATCAGAATACATATGATCAAATAGCCATTAGCCCCCAAGTGCCAAGTTGAATACTTGTATTGAGCTTGGGACTTTGTAAACAATTAAAAGATGAAGATCGAATATGCATTAGCCCCCAAGTGCTAAGCGCATAACTTGTTATGTGGTTGGTACTTGAATCCTTCTACCGATTTGTTGAAACATATATCTGTATGCCTGCAGGCGGAGCTAAAGGCGAAAGAAAGCCAAGTCATCGATCTGCGAGAAAACCTGAAAACCCAACAGGCTGAAACCTCCAAGGCAAAAGAGGAATTGGCCAGTGCCTTAAGCGCCATGGAACAACTTAAGGAGAACTTCAAGAAGAAACGGGCGGATTGGGCCACTGAAAAATCCGCTTTGATCAAACGAGCAGAGGATGCCAAGGCTGCACTGAAACCAGTGACAGATGAACTGACCAGCATAAAGCGGCACGTTCATGCCATGACCACTGCTATCTTTGGTAAGCCAGCTTGCCTTCTGAATTGATTCTGCCTTCTTACAGAGTCGCCGGTTTATTAACCTTTTATGGTATTTCAGGGACACGCATTGGTCACTTGGGGTCAGATGTGCGGAAGAAATTGAAAGCCGCCTATACCTTGGTTGAACAATTGTATACTGGTGCCCAGCGGATCATCTGTACCGCGTCTCATAACAAACCGGCGCCCACTTTGATTCAAGATACTTTGATGAAACTGTCAGTGCTTCCTGCCCGGGTTGAAGAGCTGAAGAAATCTGCTGCTCGAACCGGTGCAATCAATGCTTTAATCCGGGCAAAAGCCTGGGTGCCGGATTTTGATCCTATTAAAGCGGCTCAGGGTTATCCCAGTTTGAAGGAAGACGGGTCAGAATTTGGTGAAGCGGATCTGCGAGCCATAAACCGAGAGGTACGTCCGCTAGCTTGTCAACTGGCTGAGGAAGCAGATTTGTCTCATTATCAAGCCCAATATGACAGTCAGAACAAGTGAATAGCTGCACCAATCCATGAATCGGAAAACCTGATCCCTCCAATCCGTAAGCATACTTACGCTCCCGATATTGACCCGTCTTCGCTAATCCATGACGAAGCTGTTTTTCAAGCATTGATGGGAATTGACTGGACAACTGTGGATTTCCAGCCACTGGATAGAGAAACGGAAGCTGAAGCGGTGCAGGATGACCCACAACCATCAGGCCAGGCTGGTGGCCAAGCTTAAACCAGAAGCCGGTTTTAAAACCGTCTCTCCTTTGTGAAAAACAATTATGTTATTATGGGCACCATGCTGCCTTGTAATAGGCTAGCTGATACCTTTGATGTTGATATGCCTTCACGCATAACTTGTTCTTCCTGTGGTAATGAACTTTCTAAAATGCTTTCTGAAATAAGAAATTCGTTAAGTGCTACCGCGGTTGTACCGTCAGGTGGAATATGATGTTTGTATATATAAAGTCAAAACATCCAAAACAAAATTTTAAGTATATGATCAATTTTTTTTTGAGATACATAATACCTGCCACCATTGCACATCCCATTTCAGAACCTCCGTACACTCTGCCATGGCCGCAGCTGCCGCCACCGGGTGACGCCGAACACCACCCGACACAACTTAAAACCGCTAGATCCGATGACTGACAAGACAAAGAGGCCACCTGCTTCCCAAGTTCCCAGCATCATTGATTGGAACACTATCGATGGGGAAGAAACAAAGCCAAATTATTCTGACATGACATCGATCCCGCCACCGATGCGCCACCTCTGTGAAGAACAAAGCCCAGCCTAACTACTCGCCGGAGCAACAACGCCGGGGTCCCCTGCGCCTCTCGTCGCTGGAGCGATTGCCGGAGGGGTAGAGGACCCACGGCCGCGCCAACGGAGATGGGGGCAAAACGATGGCCTCCCAGATCACCTTTCCAAGGGATGAGAAGGGAACGTGGGGCGAACGGTTCAGGGATGAGTATGAATGGGTGCGATGCTGCCATGAGCCAAAACACAGTGATTTTGGCCTCGCATCACCTCCGGGAGCAAAGATGACCCAAGAGCCAGTCTGTACACTACTACGTGGAATCGTTGAGATTCGCACAATCCGTCCGAAAATTCCACGGACCCGTTCGGTCCCAGTGGGAATAGGGAACACCCTCCCCTGACTCGAACGCTAGAAGCCTAGAACCTTCCGGTCACCGACTCTTGCGGTGGCGGTCCACGAGGACCCCCCACCCGGTATCACACAGCGCCCCCACCGCACGCAACGAATCCACGCCGTCCGCCACCCCTACCCCGTGGCGCCCTCCGCCGTTAAATCCCTCGCGTCCGCGGCCGATTTGCTTCTTCTTCTCCTCTCTTTCTTCTCTCTCCGAGCAAGGGAAGGAAGGTAAGAGGGAAAAAAAAACTCGCAAAGCTCACGCGCACACGGCAGAACCCAATCGCAGCCCACGCCCCCTGACCCGACCGGATCGAGCCTCGGCCGAGGGCATGGGCGGAGCAGGCGACGGCGAGGGGGCCGGGAGCGAGTCCCCGCCCTCGGGGGCGCGGGCGACGCTCAACATCCGGTGCGCCAACGGCGCCAAGTTCACCCTTCAGGCGGACCTGGGCGAGACGGTCGGGGCGTTCAAGGAGGCCGTGGCCGCCAGCTGCGACGTGCCGGCGCCGCAGCAGCGCCTGATCTACAAGGGCCGGATCCTCAAGGACGAGCAAACCCTAGAAAGCTACGGTGCGTGCACACCACATGGATACGGGGAATAGGGTCGCGGTTTGGCTTCGGTGGGGTCGAATTGGCCGGCCCCGTGCGTGAATTGCAAATTTGCAATGCCCGTTTGTTGGTTGGGAGCGTGCTGGTGTGGATCAGATGCAACGGTATGCTTATGTGCCGCGTTAGCCGATACTACACGGGTGACTGGTTGATGCCGGTAGAGAGTGCGGTGTGTTAGTGATAACGGATACCGTTGGCGTACATGTTTTATATAGCATAGAAGAAGGTGAAGCTGAAGGAAGCTTCCCTTGTCGCGGCATGAATTTAATTCCAAGCGTTACGGATTTTAGCTTCCGTTACTTGTGCATGTATCATTACATAGCTACAGGTGAAATCTAAAGAGATTTACTGGATTTGCTTGAGGTGGAGTGGGGAATTAGTATGTTAGCTTAAGGATCATCATAAGGAAGTTCCAGTATTTTTGTGTGTGAATTTTGGCATAGTGTTTGATTATTGACTGTAGTTTGTAGAGTAGTAAATTTGTGTCAATTGATTGTTCAGTGTGTAAAATTTATGGTACTCTGGGGAAGTATGTAAAATTTGTTGATGTATTTTTAGTAAGTCACTGTATTCTGGTAAACTGACAAAGCCTTCTGTGGAGTTTATAGTTGAATCCTAATGAAAATGCATAATGTTTTTTGTTCCTAAATGGTCGACTTCTTATTTTACAAAATAGTGTCGTACAACCACAGTCACTGGAGTTATGGCATGTTTCCGTATTTTTTGACTATTATATTTCAGAATCACACACACATAGGGCACTAATGCTACACTTCGTGTTGGGAAAATGCAGGGAACAGTCTGCAAAAGACTGGCAGATGCTACATGCCTACATGCCCTTGCATGGAGCAAATGCTTTCCAATGAATTTGTTGCATCACTAACACTTTTCATGAAAAAACATTAAATTCCATCTTTGGATTTTATTTATTTATTTTGGGAGAAAACTGGTAATTCTTGTATGAGTCTGTAACAGTTGGCTTCTTCTGTTCCAAAATGTAATTATTTGGTTGGTTATTAGCAAATTATTTTATGATGAGATGAACGATGATTTGCGGTATAGTAGCAAGTTGCACTATCTTACTATATTACAAACTCCTGTATATGGTTTTGGCACATGCAAGGATGCAAATGCATTCGTTCTTTCTATGGTAATGTTGACCTGTCATTTAGATCTCTGTGTTATTAAGCATTTTTCTATGCTACTTGTATTTTCCAGGTGTTGAGACAGATCACACCATTCACTTGGTGCGAGGCGTTGCCCAACCAGCAGCATCAGGAGCACCTGCTGCATCAAGCCCCCAAGCTTCAACTACTCCTACCAGTGGCCCTGCAGGTGGTCTTGGAGGCTTATTTCCAGGCCTTGGTGCTACTGGAGCTGCTAGTGGCAGGCCAGCAGGTTTATTTGGGGCTGGACTTCCGGAATTAGATCAAATGCAGCAACAGTTGAGCCAGAATCCCAACCTTATGAGGGAGATAATGAACATGCCAATGATGCAGAGTCTCATGAATAACCCTGATCTAATACGCAATATGATTATGAATAATCCACAAATGCGTGATATTATTGATCGGAATCCAGATCTTGCCCATGTCCTCAATGACCCTAGTGTTCTCCGCCAGACCCTTGAAGCTGCAAGAAACCCTGAAATTATGAGGGAGATGATGCGGAACACAGACAGAGCAATGAGCAACATTGAAGCTTCCCCTGAAGGGTTTAATATGCTCCGGCGTATGTATGAAACTGTACAGGAGCCTTTTCTTAATGCAACAACAATGGGAGGGGGTGGGGAAGGCACCCCGGCCTCTAACCCGTTTGCAGCTCTTCTTGGAAATCAGGGGCCTAACCAAGCCGGCAATGCTGCTACAAATGCTCCAATTACCGGCCCAGAGTCCACAACAGGAACCCCTGTTCCAAATACTAATCCACTTCCAAACCCCTGGAGCAACAATGGTAGGTTCTAGTTATTTAGAGTTTTTTGTTTGTTTTGTTGTTGAATGTTGATAATTACATGTGGTAGTATTTTTATTCTCACTGCTGCTGATAATTGCCTGTGATACAATTTTATTTTCCCAGCTGGGGGTGCGCAAGGAACACCACGGTCAGGTCCTGCTGCTAGTACCAGGGCTGGTGCAACTGGTGGCCCAGGAGGGCTGGGTTCAGCAGATTTGAGCAGCCTGCTCGGTGGTCTTGGTGGGAATGCAAGAACTGGTGCTGCAGGTGGTCTAGGAGGGTTGGGTTCAGCAGATTTGGGGAGTATGCTTGGTGGTCCACCTGATGCTGCTCTTTTGAGTCAGATGCTGCAAAACCCTGCTATGATGCAGATGATGCAGAACATTATGTCTGACCCACAGTCAATGAACCAGGTCCAATATTTTTCAAAACTAGTTCCTTTATGATTTTTGGAGATGAACTTGGATCATTCTGTAACATTTGCTTGTCCCACAGTTGCTTAGCATGAACCCAAATGCACGTAGCCTGATGGAGTCAAACACTCAGTTGAGGGATATGTTCCAAAACCCAGACTTTCTTCGCCAGATGGCATCCCCAGAGGCTTTGCAGGTAAAATCTGTTGCGATGCAAGTTAACAACTGTTCTCGTATTTTATTTTATGATAATTTGTATTTGTTCTGCGCAGCAATTACTCTCATTCCAGCAGACACTGTCATCACAGCTTGGCCAAAATCAACCTAGCCAGTGAGTAACTCTAATTCAATAGCATCATTGTATCACCCCTTTTTTTATGAAATTAAATGAAATGGAGATTATGAAGTGCAGTTATGTTCATTTTTTGAGGGTGCAATTATGCGTTTGCTGAGTCATCTTTTTTTCTTTCAGGGCTGGTAACCTAGGAGGCAATGGCACAGGTAATTGTTCTTGATTATTATGTTCTTTATGCACAATCTCTTCTTCCTTGATATGGATTACGATGTCAGGTTTGATGTGAATGCTCCAGAGTTCTCTTATGTTGTTTGTAGTTGATCTCCTGTGTTCCCGCAAAAAAAAAACATCTCCTGTGGCAAGAGTTGCTTTTCTATACACACTCTGCTTGGTTCATGTTCATAAAGTTTCTGCTCCGTGATTTGTTAGGGTATACTGTTGTGGCATTAGAATCATTACCTGTCATTGATAACTCGAAACTACTAAGGCGATTTTCTTTTTTGCAAGATAATTACTGAATTAAACATTAGAAGTTAGAAATTCACAGAATCATTTGGCCTACAGTCAATTATCGATGCGTTCCTGATTCTGAATCATGTGATACGTTTCTTCAAATGGAAATGGGTTGCCTCTGACCAAAATACTGTTCCACTCATTTGGATTTGTTAACTGAAAAATAGATTGTAGTTACATGCACCTTGATACCACCGCTATTGAGCCATTTTTATTTGTAATGTCTCTGATCTACTGTCCAGCTGCTTTGCGGTGCTACCTGGATATTGAACAGAATTTGTACGTAGTCTTGACTGCAGAGTGCTCAGTTCTGAAGCAAAACTAGATGTGCAGTGCAGAGATCTTAAGTTCTGTCTAGATAAACACATTTTATCAACAAATACAGGCACGCGGGGAAATGTTGGTCTGGACACCTTGATGGGCATGCTTAGTGGGCTTGGTGCTGGAGGTGGCTTAGGTGTACCAAATGCCTCCAATGGTTTGTATACGCTGCCGTCTTGAGAATTTGCCTGCTCTTATTGCGTTCCGTCAGCTGATATTAGTTTCCCTGTTCTCAAAATTTCAGTGCCACCGGAGGAACTCTATGCAACGCAACTTGGCCAGCTCCAAGAAATGGGGTTCTTTGACACCGCAGAGAATATTCGGGCATTGATGGCCACTTCTGGGAACGTACATGCTGCTGTGGAGCGCCTTCTCGGGAACTTTGGCCAGTAGATAAAACGAGCCAGATGCTGCCCGTAATCTCCCTGTTTTAGCCAACAGGCAGTGTCCGTCTACAGTAAAAAAGACGGAATAATACAGTTAACTTTTTCCCGTACATGGTCGTCATGCCTTTGTTTTTTCTGTGTTGTATTGACAATTTGGATTGATGTACATACATATCAGATGATCCGGTGTTACCGCAAAGAATGTGGCTCTAGTTTTCCAAGTGTCAAGTCGACCCATCTTTTTTCTGAGATGCACACACAATAGAAACCCCAACAATGTAGGTGCACGTTTTTTGCTCAGTTTTTTTTAATCTTTTTCCCACATGCGGTAGAAGAGTAGGAAAGCTGTGATCGTCTTGGTTTAAAGATGAGTGGGTTAATAATTTTTTGCAGATGCTAATTTCCCGTGTGAAGAAAATTGCACAAACCATCACCTATTGGGGTCAAATTTATTTGTATAGAAAACCTATTCTTTGCGTTTGTTGCACAAAACACCACCTAATCTGCTGCAATCTTTATCTTTATCTTTACCTAATATTAAAAGAAGAATTGTTTCTTCAGTTCTTTTCGTTCATGGTGGGACCCATATAATTTTCGTATTTCTCAGGCTTCGTACGTCGCAGGCGTTTCCTCATGTGGGCGTTCTCCTGATTCATTGAGGACACAAAGTTTCAGCTAAAGATATGGTTTTCTAAATATGTAATAAGTATGTGTTGTTGAAGTGCGAATTCGGTAGCACATGAATTTGCTAGTGTGGGGCGTCTGTACCCTGCAAACCACTGTGTAGAGTATGAGTCTGATGTTTCAGCCCATGTAGCTGCTTGTGTCGCGGGTGATTTACCCAGACACCATTAAGTAATAAAGCTATGCTTTGCCCAAAAAAAAATTTACAGGACACACAGAGCCTCAATGGGCTGGCCCATTAGTATACAAAACAGTCCGCGCCAGTAAAATAATTTCCAAGGAAAAATACTGTGATGGGAGGAATTAAACCCAGCCCGCTCACACTACAACACTCAAATGCTAACCACTAGACTAAACAAGACTAGGTGTTTAATTAGAACCACAAAATTTAAAATTAAGTACACAGTCGTGCCAGATATTGAGAGGAATATATATTTTTTAAGTGAATAAGTTTTAGAATGTGAATTTTTTGAAAGTTGTTAATAAATTTTTTAAAGCCAAACATTGTTTAAAGAACAATATTTGTCTTTTTATTTTTTTTTCTAAACCTGGGTATTTTTTAAAACACAAACAATTTTTTAAAAGTAGGATGTACTGTTGTCATTATTTCTGGAATTTGCAAACATTTTAAAAACACAAATATTTTTTGAACATTAAATTTGAAAAGGCAAACATTTTAATAAACATGTTTTTTTAAACTGGGAGGTACTATAGCTAAATTGTTTTAATCTATACCTATATTAATAAAACTTGGCAAAATTTTAAAATATGCCCACATGATGCTTTGTTTTACTTCACTTTATTAAACTAGGGACATGGAAGGAATCTTTTTCTCTGTTGCATCTTCACGTACAACCGTCTCACTTGGTCGAGTGACTCCCGTCAAAATGCATGAGAAGTCCAACCAAGGTTTCATGCATGGTCTATGTGACACAAACTACTCAATTTACATGATGACATGGACATATATTATGTGCAGTGCTTTTCCCTATTATATTAGCCAGATGATAAAAGAACTGGATTCAACACTCTTGATCTTCGTCGGACACGAAGGCGGCTCAACAGTCCAGCTATTGGACCTTGCCAACCTTGATTAGTGATAACTGGTACTGCGACCACCGGTGACGAGGACGGCAAAGACGAAAAACGGAAACGTGTGTCTATTGTTATATTGAAATGGAGGATGTGGACCCGAGGATGAGGTATTAGTCACGTTTACTATGTTATGGGCATGAGGGTGAGGTTTTTAGTCATACTTAATGGGCAAGGGCGTGTGAGGGCTGTTTTCTCCCGTTGCAACGCAAAGGCATGTTTTCTAGTTAGCTCTAATCCATCATTTGATGTGGTTCACATGGTAGGTCCTGCTTGTAAGTGTACATGCAGCGGAAAAAATGCCGCATTAGTCGGCTTGGACTAAAAAAAAATCTAATATCTCCCAAAATATGGTCAAATTGAGTTGAAACTTCCAAATCAATACTTGGGTACACACATATTATTTGTTTTCTTAAAAATATAGAATTATGAAAAAATGATTGAGCCATGAAACTGCCAATATCTCCCAAACATGTCCAAATAAGCTAAACAGTTGTCAAATTGGTAAGGGAACCGATTGGCATCAACCGCACAATCAAGGCGCTACATCAACTACCGTTAGATCAAAATTGTGCATCTCTTGCATGTTTTAATCCGGCTGAGTCTCCCACCCAACATTCATTGTACTCTGCAACATTACCTATGTTGCAGACGTTTCTTCCACAATAATACCTACATTGCAAAAAAGCGAAGACGGAACAAAAAATTCAACATCTCCTCTGTTGCAAAAAAATCTGCCGAAAAAAACTGCAGCAAGACCTCTGTTGCAAAAAAAAAACTGCAACAAGACCTTTGTTGCAGTGGTGGAGGCGTCGCTTGGCCGCTTGATGCGCCAGATCCGACGGCTCGCGACCCGACCAATGTTTTAAAAGGGTCAGTCATATATATATATATGTGTGTGTGTGTGTGTGTGTGTGTGTGTATGATTTACCTATTTCTATTTTTAAATGTTAAGTTATAAACCAATAATTGTAACTAGCAATTAAAATTGTTCATATTGGTAGTTTTATTGGTTGGCTGATGTCATAGGTTTTTCTTTGCCATGTGTGAACTTACAAGCGGAATCTACTCATCAGTAATGATGTCAGTATAGTCAAATGATAGATTAGAGGTTACTGCAATGGGTTACACCAATAGATGGTACATGTGGGTTGGAGGTAGGGAATGAAACGGACGATGTCCTTTGATAGTAGAGATGAAGACACCGCTAGGTCCTCTTTGATTTGTAGGAATCTCAAAACGTAGGAATAGAAAAATACAGGATCGGAGTGGTATGCCCACTTGAATATTATAAGATTAGCCTACAGTGTTTGATGCCATGTAAAATACAAACAAATTATATAAAAAAGGTTGAAATGGACACTAGATTTCTAATTAAATGTACTACACATGATTTCTTAGATTTTTTTCCATAGAATTCAATCCTATGAATCAAATGAACAACGTAGAATTCTTTTCTAAAGATTCCAACCCTCCATAATCCTATGGAATTCATTTGACTCAAAGGTGAAGGACCCATTTGTTCCACGTTTTTGAAGCATGAGTAGTGTTGGAATACAATTGTATGGAGATAGGACTAGTATTTTGTTGAGGAACGCAGTATTTCAAAATTTTATCTACGATCACACAAGATCTATCTAGGAGATGCATAGCAACGAGAGGGAGAGTGTGTCCACGTACCCTCGTAGTCCGAAAGCGAAAGCGTTTAGTAACGCGGTTGATGTAGTCGAACGTCTTCGCGATCCAACCAATCCAAGCACCGAACGTACGACACCTCCACGTTCAACACACGTTCAGCTCGGTGATGTCCCTCGAACTCTTGATCCAGTTAAGCCCGAGGGAGAGTTCCGTCAGCACGACGGTGTGGCGACGGTGATGATGAAGTTTACAGGCGCAGGGCTTCGCCTAAGCACTATGACGATATGACCGAGGTGTGTAACTGTGGAGGGGGGCACTGCACACGGCTAAGAGAAACTTTGGTGTGTCTTTAGGGTGCCCCTCTCCCACGTATATAAAGGGAGGAGGAGAGGAGGCCGACCATAGGGGTGGCACGCCATAGGGAGGAGTCCTACTTGGACTCCTGGTCCAAGTAGGATTCAGCCCCCCTTTCCTATTCCAACTAGGAGGAGGGAAGGGGAAGGAGGGGAGAAGGAAGGAGGGGGCGCCGCCCCCTCCTAGTCCAATTCGGACCATCCCATGGGGGGGGGCGCGGCCACCCCTTGAGGCCCGTCTCTCCTTTCCCCTAATGCCCATTAAGGCCCATTACTCTCCCGGGGGGTTCCGGTAACCTCCCGGTACTCTGGAAAATACCTGAAACACTTCGGAACCATTCCGGTGTCCGAATATAACCTTCCAATACATCGACCTCTATGTCTCGACCATTTTTAGACTCCTCGTCATGTCCGTGATCTCATCCGGGACTCTGAAAAAACTTTGGTACATCAAATCACATAACTCATAATACAAATCGTCATCGAACGTTAAGCATGCGGACCCTACGGGTTCAAGAACTATGTAGACATGACCGAGACACATCTCCGGTCAATAACCAATAGCGGAACCTGGATGCTCATATTGGCTCCTACATATTCTACGAAGATCTTTATCGGCCAAACCGCATAACAACATACGTTGTTCCCTTTGTCATCGGTATGTTACTTGCCCGAGATTCGATCGTCGGTATCATCATACCTAGTTCAATGTCGTTACCGGCTGTTGACACCAGATTTTGACACGGCCAAGAACTTAATTAAGATGGCCTCAAATGGAGAAGTGCTCAAAGTGAGAAAGTTCTGTATCGTCAAAAAGAGAAACTTTCATATTTGGGCCATAGCCATCCGGTCTCATCTCTAAGGCCAAAGTTGTGTTTGAAGTACTCAGATTTTATATTCAGAACACTATTCAGCTTATTACGCCCCCAAGATGGCCTTATATGAGAAATGTTTCTACACGGATTATCTTCGTCTCGTCGAGACGATCGATTTCGATATAAAAACGTCTAAATCGGAGTTCGTATGCAAAAGTTAGAGCCAAAACAGTGTGCTGCATAAGTTTGCCCCGGAAGTTCCGGGCAAAACTTCCGGGGAGGTTCTGGGCTAAACCGAAAGTTTGCACGCGGTGTGCCCCAAAAACTGGAATTTTAACATTGTTTGCAGATTTGCGGGGCCGATTTCAATATCAAGATGACCTCGAATGAAAAAGTGATTAATTGAAGAGTTTTTCTCCATTGCAAGATCTACAACTTTGCTTTTGGGACCATCGTCATCCGAAGTAGTATGCGGCCTGCAGATTCAGTGCAAGAGAGCTACTTGATATAATTTCAGTCCGGAAGTTCCGGGCCAGACCGGAAGTTCCGTCCCTCGTAGTCCGAGTTAGGGTAACTTTTGATGATTTGGACGTGATTTGAGTCCTTTTCTTGTATAGAAAGTCCAGTCGCCTCATATGTATGTAAGGGGTGACGGCCGATTGAACAACACACAATCGATCTATCAATATATCATCTTTTTACCTTTACCTTTATCTCTCTCCCTTGTTCTTCTTCTTCCTCGTTCTTCGTTTATTCTTCGTTTGCAGGGCGGCGAACTTCGAGGCCCTAGGGGCTATCAGGTCGACATAGAGCAGTCCATAGCCGCCGCAAGCCCTGACGGGGTCCCTCCCGGGCGTGTGGGGTTTCGGGTCCTCAAAAGCACCCGCCGGATTGCTTGCGTACCGCGCTTCCGGACGGGTCTCCTTCGACGCGAGCTGCGGTGCATCACCCTCAGCGTTGGAGGTACACGGTGACGTGTTCGTGTGCGAACACACTTTTTGGCGACTCCGCTGGGGACACGTCAATCCGGCGGGTGCTTTTGACGTGAGCCGCGGTGCATCACCCTCGGCGTTGGAGGTACACAGTGACGTGTTCGTGTGTGAACACACTTTTTGGCGACTCTGCTGGGGAAGAAGCTTTGAACAGTCTCCAACCCGTTCTTGCTACGAAGAGATCGTCATCTAGGGTTTGCAATCTACAAAGGTAATATGAATACCCAATTCCCTACTGTAGATGTAAATAATTCATATGATGTTACTAGAGCGTTCAATGATTATACTCTATCGGCCAGCCCTAGTTTTTTCAATAAGGCATCTAATTACATGCATAGGCCGATTCAAAGTAATTTACATGTTTCAACTTCTTATGATACTAGTAACATACCACATATGTATCCTAACTCTCATGCATCGGCAACCCCACAAATCCATATGCCGATGAACAACATGATGGGTTCGGTTAATTAATTTGGAACACCTCATGTTAAAATTTCCAATAGCATAGAAGAAAGTGTTTCACCTTTTTATTCATCGGCAACTAATTTGCAGTATGTGAATCCAACCTTACCGATGGATGGGAGAATTGGCCATGCTACTACTAGCTATTCGGCCAGTTACTCTCAACCATCATATGCTACACCTCATTTTAGTAATTTTTCAGCACCGTATGCAATTGTAGATGTTCATAATTCGGCCCCGCATCTTCATGGTCATAGCCGAATAAGTGAAAATTTTACAGGAACACATGTGCCGTCATCAAATACTGTAGCATATAATGCATACTCTATGCAATTCGAGAATTTCGGCAACACTCACGAATCATTGCCGAAAGAATCTGAAAGTATTGTGCAGCAATCCCTTCCAGAAGCGCTTGTGGCTGCGATAAAAAAGAGCTTGGCACAAAACAAGAAAACTAGTGCTCTTTGCCTTGAACAATATGAAAAGGGGTTGTTTCCTGATTATGCTGCAATAAAGGCTAGAGTTTTGCAAGAAGATGAAACTACATGCATTGATAGAATTGGCGAAAGAGCATATGGTTATACAGCAGTGCATACACCTCCACCTAGTACCGCAGCATATTATACACCCCCTACACAATTGCAAAATTTCGGCAACACTAACACTTCATTGCCGAAAGATTCTAGAAGCGTTGGGGGGCAAACTAATCTAGAGCGGGCTGAGATTGAGAGGGGAGTTAAAGCTTTGCGCGATAGGGTGCAAGTACTTCGCCAAGAGAGAATTGATAGGGAATTAGCTCAAAGAAAAGAAGTGTTGCCAATTGATATAACCGGTGAAAAGAATGATGATTCGGAAACTAAAAGTGCTTCGGTTGAAAAAGCCGAATCAAGTAGTATATATTCCGAATCCATCAAATCCAAAGAGGCAAACATTGTTGAGAAAGGGCATGGGAAGTATAACAAGACAACCATATTTGATTTTTCTGAAGTTAATGGAACCTACTTCCTGCCCTATGAGTTTCGTGCCATAGAAATTGGTGAGCTTCAAGAACAAGAACAAGTAGCCGAAGAAAGTTTGATGGACGAAGATCTTCAAACTAATGATGCACGAAACCAAGAGAAAGATGATGACAAGGCGTTGGGGAGCTATCCGAAGGCGGAGCAAGATATTCTTCAAGTCACACCATCATCATGCTCTCCCAACATATTTGAAGAGGTATGTCTAGCAAGTAATTTACCTATTTTCAGATTTGGTCACAACTTTATTGTTGATGCATCTATTAGAAAAATTCTAATAAGTAATTTTCAAAGACCAATGGAGAAGGGCAATTTACTTGTTAGCAATAAAATTGTTACTAAGCATATCGGTCAATATATTGTACCATTCAAACAGACCGATAGTGACGTATCACTTGTAACGCCCTCGATGCGGCTATATCTCCCATGTGTCGAAGCATGACTTAAAGGCATAACCGCTTTGAAAGCAATGTCGCAAGTGAGGTAATCTTCACACAACCCATGTAATACATAAGGGAAAGAGATACCTAGTTGGCTTACAATCACCACTTCACACAAATACATGAATAAAGCATTACATCATCCAAATACAATCAAGGTCCGACTACGGAACCAAAATAAAAGAAGAACCCCAAATGCGACAAGGTCCCCGATCGACCCCAACTGGGCTCCACTACTGATCAACTGGAAGCGGAACAACATAAAGGACAAGATCTTCATCGAGCTCCTCCTTGAGCTTGGTTGCGTCATATGCACAGTTCAACGGCACCTGCAAGCTGGTTTGGAAAGTATCTATGAGTCACGAGGACTCAGCAATCTCACACCCTCGCGATCAAGACTATTTAAGCTTATGGGTAAAGTAAGGGTATGAGGTGGAGCTGCAGCAAGCGACTAGCATATTTGGTGGCAAACATATACGCAAAAGAGAGAGAGAAGAGAAGGCAAAGCATGGTCGAGAAACTATGATCAAGAAGTGATCCTAGAATAACCTACGTCAAGCATAACTCCAACACCATGTTCACTTCCCGGACTCTGCCGAAAGAGACCATCACGGTTACACACGCGGTTGATGTATTTTAATTAAGGTCAACTTTAGGTTTTCTACAACCGGACATTAACAAATTCCCATCTACCCATAATCGTGGGCACGGCTTTCGAAAGTTCAAATCCCTGCAGGGGTGTCCCAACTTAGCCCATCACAAGCTCTCACGGTCAACGAAGGATATTCCTTCTAGCGGGAAGACCTGATCAGACTCGAAATCCCGGTTACAAGACATTTCGACAAGTTAAAACAAATCCAGCAACACCGCCCGAATGTGCCGACAAATCCCGATAGGAGCTGCACATATCTCGTTCTCAGGGCACACTTAGATGAGACATCCTACGAGTAAAACCAAACCTCAAGTTGCCCCGAGGTGGCCCCGCAGTCTGCTTGGTCGGACCAACACTCAGAGGAGCACTGGCCCAGGGGGGGGGGTTTAAATAAAGATGACCCTTGAGTCCGCGAAACCCAAGGGAAAAAAAGGCTAGGTGGCAAATGATAAAACCAATGTTGGGCATTGCTGGAAGAGTTTTATTCAAGGCGAACTGTCAAGGGGTTCCCATTATTTATTACCCAACCGCGTAAGGAACGCAAAATCCGGGAACATAACACCGATATGACGGAAACTAGGGCGGCAAGAGTGGGACAAAAGACTGGCAAAAGGCCGAGCCTTCCACCCTTTACCAAGTATATAGATGCATTAATTAAATAAGAGATATTGTGATATCCCAACAAAATATCCATGTTCCAACATGGAACAAGCTCAATCTTCACCTGCAACTAACAACGCTATAAGAGGGGCTGAGCAAAGCGGTAACATAGCCAAACAACGGTTTGCTAGGACAAGGTGGGTTAGAGGCTTGGTTCAACAATATGGGAGGCATGATAAGCAAGTGGTAGGCATCGTAGCATAGGCATAGCAAAAGAGCGAGCAACTAGCAAGCAAAGATAGAAGTGATTTCGAGGGTATGGTCATCTTGCCTGAAATCCCGCAAGGAAGAAGAACGAGACCATGAAGAAGACAAATGGACGTACTCGAACGGGTCCTCACAAACGCGACGTTATCGGAACCAACCGAAGAAGCAACACCGGAAAGAAGCACACAACATAGTGAACAACCATCACATAAACATGGCATGATGCGCAAACAAGTATGATGCATATCCGGTTTAAATATGCATGGCATGGCAAAGTGCACAAACAACACTACAAGTTAAGTGGAGCTCAATATGCAACGAGTTGCATATTGACGGAAGACCACATTCAAGTTATTTAGTTCGATCCGTTTATGTACCCAACAATTTTAAATGTTGATTAACATGGCAAGAGGTGAAGCAAAAGATAACTACCTATCTAGGCAAGTTTAAATGAGGCCGGAAGCAACGAACAAAATTCCGGTAAATCCCCATATGCATATTTTAGTTTGGTACCATTCTTCCCTATACATAATTTTAATGTTGTTAAACATGCAAAGCAAGGTCACCATGATAAACTATGCAAAATTCTACCCCATTTACATATAAAGTTTATTAGATTCTGAGTTATGGTTATTTAGTTATGAATAAAAGCATTTTAGCATGTTATTAAAGAAAATTAAGGCAAACATCATTTTAAACATGTCAAACATGATTGAAAGTTGGAGATTATTAAACTAGATGAAATTCTAGTCACATACCATATATAAATCATTTTAATACGATGCTTGGTTAATGAGTTATTATATGCATGAAACTTAAGGGGTTTTATATAAATATGCAGTACTCTGGATAAAAGACAAATTCATAGAACGGAAAAAAATGACATGGGCCGAAACTGGCTGGCCTAGCAGGAACAAGAGCTGGGGGCATCTCACCATGCCTCATGGGCTGGTTGGTGGAGGAGGCCCAAGAGGGCCGGCTGGCTTGAGGCCAAGGGCACGGGCAACGTGGAGAGGGGGCCGGCTCGGAAGGGAATGGGCCTTGAGATCGAGACGGGGCAGGGGTTGCGGGCGCTGCTCGTCCTCCTCTGTTCGAACAAAATAGAGGAGCGACACGCCGAGGGATGCGAGGCACAGGGAGGTGCGGCTCCGGCGAGCGGGGCCGGAGACGGGGCAGCGGAGCGGCGCGGATCCGGGCGCTAGACGGCGTACCAGGTAGGATCCGAGGCGAGGCAGGGGAAGATGGCGACGACTGCTGCTTGCGGACATGGCGCCCATGGCTGCTCCTGCTGCTGCTGAGTGGAGGCAAGGCTGCGCGTGTGACGAGGCTGCAGGCGCGGTGCTTGACAGCGGGCACTTCGCAGCGGGACGGCAGCAGGCGAGCTGGGCGGCCGGTTTTGGTCGAGGGGCGGCCGTTCCTCACCGGATGCGTGGCCGAAGGAGGGGTCAACACGGGCGCCTGATTCGGGTTCACTGCAGAGGAGGTCCAGGACGAGGCCAACAGCGACGCATGGCTTGGTGCGGACGATGAAAGGGACGTCGGCTGCGCGAGCGGGAGTTCACTGGGGTCGCGGATCCGGTTGAAGAAGGCATCTGGCGACGGATCCGGTGACCTTCGAGCGACGGCGCTGGTGGAGAGGTCCGATGGGCGCCATGGCTTGCCCTTGAGTGGCTCTCGGCGAGCGGCGGGACGAGGCGCAGAGGGCATCGGGCTCCTCTCGAGCGTGGCTGGCGGCGCAGGGAATCGAGAAGTGGCTGGCTTAGGTTGACTGCGAGGGGATCCAGGGAATGAGCTGGGTTGGTTGGGTGGAGAAAACGAGGAGGATTTGGATCGGGGAAGACCCCGAGGTGGGAGATGCTGGCGGCGGTGGGATGGGACAAGGGTCCTAATTTTTAGGGTTTGTCCAAATAGACTAGGAGTGGAGTATATATATACCTCACAGACTAGGTTAGGGGCTACCTCGTCCCTACGATTCGCGGATAAAATAGCTAGGGAGTCCAAAAAGGAAAACAGTGACGTTTTGTAGACGTTTGGGGATGATCCGGACACAACGGTAGCGACAGCCCGAGTCGGGTTCGGGACAACTTTCGGACGCGCACGTGAGGGGTTTTGATGCACTGAGCAGAGAGGGTCTCGGACCGTGCGATCGCATCGGACAACTCCAGAAGCGAAGAGGGGAAGGAGGATGGACTAGGTGGGCTGTGTAGACGGTCTCGAGCTGAGAGGAGAGAAGAGAGGGAGGCCCAGCGAGTGTTTCCGGAGACCGAAAACGTCCGACGAAAAGACCGGCTATAATGCCACTATAGTTTAACGATTGGGCTATCAAAAAGACTCCAAATGCGATGAAACTTGACAGGCGGTCTATCTACACTATAATAAGACCACACGTCAACTCTCAACCCAATCCAAGAACATTTCTCGGCCACTTATAAAATATTATTTCGGACATGCCGCGGACGCGTGCAAGTGTGGTTGGGCTCAGAAAGGACAACAGAAGGAACGGGGAGGAACCCGGACGGATGCAGGTTTTGAAAACATGATGATGCAATGCACATGATGACATGATGAAATGCAACACGCAAGCAAATGACATGGCAACTCAGCGAATAACTGGAAGACACCTGGCACTTCGGTCTCGGGGCGTTACATCACTGCAGCCAAAGCTTTTCCCATTGCTTTATTTAAAGTTCATATCTAATTGGGTAGCTTTGCTTATTTCTTACTTGGCTTACACTTGGTCTTAATTGAGACATGTATATTCTAACTATTTTTGTTTCAGAAATTTAAAGCCAAGGTTAAAATTCTCTGAGTAAACCGATGCCAGTATAGTTTCTTATCCAAAGACATTGGAGATAGAGTGCAAAACACAATGCATAGCCGAATGGGGTGATGCAAAATCTAAACCATTCGTTTGCTTAACTCCAAAGCCATTCTCACAACAAGATCGGATAGAGAATAAAAAGTTTACCTTCAATTCAAGCATGCGTGATCAAATATTTAATTTGTTGTTGAGAAATAATTATATTAGAATTATTGATCACCATGTTGAGCCATCTGCCCAGGGACGAATGTATTGTAAATTGCATGATTCGTCCAAGCATAATTTTGAGGATTGCAACATGTTTTGTCAAATAGTTAAATCGGCCATTGATAAAGGACGATTGAAATTTGTTGAGACACCAAGAGATCACCAGTCAATTCCGATTGGTCCCGATGGCAGAAAGTTTTTGCATCGGCCAGTTCAAGCCGATCCATTTAAAGAGAAGGTAAAAACTGCAGGTGATGGGATTAAGCTTTCAAGTAAAGAAGTTGTTGAAGAGCATAATGAACATAATCTTGAGGGCGAAAATTCCATCGAAGCTACAATGGAGACGCCAAGGACTGAGGGTCAGCAAGCAAATTCAGAGATCAGTGCAAGCACAACCAAAGGAAACAAAGGCCGCAATAAGCACAAGTGCAAGAAATCCAATGTCACTTCTGCACAATTATTAGATAAATATCAAAATAAGAGTGAAGAGAAAAGTGCTTATCAGCCAACTAATGCAAAAGCATCAAGATCACCCCAAGGCGCAAATATGAGGATCGGTATTGGAAAAGTGAAAATTTTCATGCAACATATTCATATCCTTATTTTGGGCCACTAATGCCAATGTTGTGGATGCCTTCCTATGCTCATGTAGATTCATATCCATCATGGGACAGGTATGATACAAGGGCACATTCTCCATCTTATTTTAAACCATCTCACCAATATTATGCAGCTCCGAGAAGATCAACATTTGAACAATCACATGTTAAAGACCGTTTCAATCATAAGGAATCGGTTCAGAGCTCAAGAAAGAAGAAAGAGGTGACCGAACAAGTATATCGAGTTAAAAAAGATGGTCGCAAGAGTGCCAATTCAGATTTGATCTTAAAGGATAAAGAGCCAATTAAAGTGTTGACATTGGCTACAAAAGGCAAAGAAGTGAAGCAATCAATTGATAAAAATCAGAGTGCCAAATTTGAAGAAAAGAGGTTGAGGGTGCACAAGGTCCAAAACGAGTTGCCATTGGTTGAAGCAAAATAACAGCCGACATGCCCACTCGGTTTGTCGTATTGGCAAAAGAAGGAATTACAAAATCTTAGTGCACAAGAGCTGAGAAAGAAGAACATGGCATGGATTCCCAAGAAGACCAATCATAACAAAAATTATTTGCATGCTTCTATTGCAACAAGTACAATAAAAGTGAAGAAAGAGAAGGATGGAAGCAACAAACAATTATGCCGAAGGTGTGCATCACAACATCAAAATCTTCGGTTAGCACATCATCCATTTTCTTCAACCATGCCATTGATGCCTTTGCCATGGAATTCATCCCTAGGTATGATCAATTACCCTCCATGGATTCATTTTGATCCATGGATGCAACATAATTTTCTATATCATGAGAGGGTATTACCAAATCACTATACATTTGGTTAGTTTCATTTTTGTTGCTAATATAAAGGGGACGAAATATTTTATTGCTATTTCGTTTGTTTATTTCGGCTATACATACTTTGGTGGGTGAATTCTACATGGACCTCATGGTAATGGCCGATACCTATCTATCGCCCTGAGAATATATCTAAGAATGGCCGGTGTGGTATTCTAACATTGTCCTTAGTTTGCGTAGAGATTGAGATAAGTGCTTGCAAAGGAAGTTGTCAAATTGATGCCATTGAAGATATTATGCATAGACCAATTCATCAAAATTGCAAAGTGTACTTATGTTTTGATTGGGTGTGCTTTGGCTTATTAGTTTTCATAATTTATGTAAGGCCAAATCATGGTTGATTTTATTATTGAGCATCATGTTGACATCATGCATAATATTGTTTTAGCTCTATCTCTTTAGTATCATGGAGATTATACATTGATGGTTAAATTTGTAGCAATGGCCAAGGTGTTGGTGTTGCTTATATATCTCCTTATGGTGCTATTTTGTGAAGCCTCGTGCCGCTTAAAATATTTATGCACAAATGATCAAAGCCGAATATGCATTGTTATTCAGATTGGAGCTTTTCCTTTCTATAGGTGCTATAGATATTGAGGCTTTCGGTGATTCGTTATTAGTAGTGCAACAAATATCCAATGATTATCAATGTTTTGACGAATCACTTTTAGTTTATCTTGAGGTATGTCTAGATGTAAAATTTACCATGTGTTGTTTTAAGATTCTTCATATATCTAGACATGACAATTGGAGAGAGTTGGCATAGCAAGCATTCGGCTACCATGTTGGTCATGGTGTATTGCACATCTATCAATAGCCGATGCTTATTCTTGCCAACATAGGTAAGGCCGAATTGGAGCTCACCATCTCGGCCACTAATGAAACTTTTATGCAGACGAAGTAAGGATTGAAGGAAGTTCATTCTTGATTATCTGCAAAATCCCAACGAAAGGGAGAACAATATGGTTCGGAGGATGGTTTTGGTCTATGAAACCTTATCATCGGATTGTTATAGAAGCTGAGAAGTTTTCACCCAAGTTTGCCTCAAGAGGTTCAAACAAGCAATGAACGATATATACTTATCATCCTAAGAACATCCAAAATGGCCGATGGAGTGTTGACATCGTCCTTAGAAAAATCATCGTGCAAGTTATTTTTCGGCACACAAGTTTGCCGAAAAACAGGGGGGCATGTGTTGACACCAGATTTTGACACGGCCAAGAACTTAATTAAGATGGCCTCAAATGGAGAAGTACTCAAAGTGAGAAAGTTCTGTATCATCAAAAGGAGAAACTTTCATATTTGGGCCATAGCCATCCGGTCTCATCTCTAAGGCCGAAGTTGTGTTTGAAGTACTCAGATTTTATATTCAGAACACTATTCAGCTTATTACGCCCCCAAGATGGCCTTATATGAGAAATGTTTCTACACGGTTTGTCTTCGCCTCGTCGAGGCGATCGATTTCGATATAAAAAACATCTAAATCGGAGTTTGTATGCAAAAGTTAGAGCCAAAACAGTGTGCTGCATAAGTTTGCCCCGGAAGTTCCGGGCAAAACTTCCGGGGAGGTTCCGGGCTAAACCGAAAGTTTGCACGCGGTGTGCCCCGAAAACTGGAATTTTAACATTGTTTGCAGATTTGCGGGGCCGATTTCGACATCAAGATGACCTCGGATGAAAAAGTGATCAACTGAATAGTTTTTCTCCATTGCAAGATCTACAACTTTGCTTTTGGGACCATCGTCATCGGAAGTAGTATGCGACCTGCAGATTCAGTGCAAGAGGGCTACTTGATATAATTTCAGCCCAGAAGTTCCGGGCCAGACCGGAAGTTCCGGCCCTCGTAGTCCGAGTTAGGGTAACTTTTGATGATTTGGACGTGATTTGAGTCATTTTCTTGTACGGAAAGTCCAGCCACCTCATATATATGTAAGGGGTGACGGCCGATTGAACAACACACAATCGATCTATCAGTATATCATCTTTTTACCTTTACCTTTATCTCTCTCCCTTGTTCTTCTTCTTCCTCGTTCTTCGTTCGTTCTTTGTTTGCAGGGCGGCGAACTTCGAGGCCCTAGGGGCGATCAGGTCGACCTATGGCAGCCCATAGCCGCCGCAAGCCCTGACGGGGTCCCTCCCGGACGTGTGGGGTTTCGGGTCCTCAAAAGCACCCACCGGATTGCTTGCGTATCGCGCTTCCGGACGGGTCTCCTTTGACATGAGCTGCGGTGCATAAGCCTCGGCGTTGGAGGTACACGGTGACGTGTTCGTGTGCGAACACCGACAAGTCTCTTTACTCGTTCTTTAATGCATCATCCCGCAACTAACTCATTAGTCACATTGCTTGCAAGGCTTATAGTGGTGAGCATTACCGAGAGGGCCCAGAGATACCTCTCCGATACACGGAGTGACAAATCCTAATCTCGATCTATGCCAACCCAACAAAGACCTTCGAAGACACCTGTATAGCATCTTTATAATCACCCAGTTACGTTGTGACGTTTGATAGCACACAAAGTGTTCCGGTATTCGGGAGTTGCATAATCTCATAGTCAGAGGAATATGTATAAGTCATGAAGAAAGCAATAGCAATAAAACTTAACGATCATTATGCTAAGCTAATGGATGGGTCTTGTCCATCACATCATTCTCTAATGATGTGATCCCGTTCATCAAATGAAAACACATGTCTATGGTCAGGAAACTTAACCATCTTTGAGTAACGAGCTAGTCAAGTAGAGGCATACTAGGGACACTCTATTTGTCTATGTATTCACACATGTACCAAGTTTCCGGTTAATACAATTCTAGCATGAATAATAAACATTTATCATGATATAAGGAAATATGAATAACACCTTTATTATAGCCTCTAGGGCATATTTCCTTCAGTCTCCCACTTGCACTAGAGTCAATAATCTAGTTCACATCGTCATGTGATTTAACACCAATAGTTCATATCTTTATGTGATTAGTTCACATCGCCATGTGACTAACACCGAAAGGGTTTACTAGAGTCAATAATCTAGTTCACATCGCTACGTGATTAACACCCAAATAGTACTTAAGGTGTGATCATGTTTTGCTTGTGAGAGAATTTTAGTCAACGGGCCTGTCACATTCAGAGTCGTATGTATTTTGTAAATTTCTATGTCTACAATGCTCTGCATGGAGCTACTCTAGCTAATTGCTCCCACTTTTAATATGTATCTAGATTGAGACTCAGAGTCATCCAGATCGGTGTTAAAGCTTGCATCGACGCAACTCTTTACAATGAACTCTTTATCACCTCCATAACCGAGAAATAATTCCTTATTCTACTAAAGATAATTTTGACCGCTGTCCAGTGATCCACTCCTGGATCACTATTTGATGCGGAGCATCCCATGATCATCCCCATGGACGCACCTACACCTCCAACGACACCATTTGGACCAATGACACGTGCCCGAGCCAAAGCTATCGAAGATAAGGTGAACTCACTCCTCTCCGAACTTCCACTTTCTATGCATGAGACATGGCTACTACCTAAGTCCGAGGTGTTGTGCATGATTAGGCACCAAGAGGGCCCTCCCAAAGATGCGCGTGAAGATGTACAAGTCCCCAAGTCCACAGATGAGGAGAACCAACGGAAGGAGCCAAGAGCATCTCCCAGGCCCCGGACATCCGGCCAAGTCCCCGGACGTCCGGCCACTGGAGCATCTTCCACTACAGCAGGCCATCCGCAGAAGGCTACAAGCCCCGGACATCCGGCCCCGGCAGCCCGGACATCCGGCGCCTCCCGAGCCCCCGGACATCCGGCCACCGGCCCGGAAATCCGGCCCCTCCGAACCCTAGAGCAACAAATGCCACCGCTCCGGCCCGGACATCTGCCCCCAGTCCGGACATCCGGCGTCGCCTGAAAGCTCGGACATCCGGCCCGACCAGCCCAGACATCCGGCCTCCCCTTGAAAGATCGTGGATGTCGCCTAGAGGGGGGGGTGAATAGGCGTTTTAAAATAATTACGGTTTAGGCTTGAACAAATGCGGAATAAACCTAGCGGTTAATTTGCCAAGCACAAAACCTAAAACAACTAGGCTCACCTATGTGCACCAACAACTTATGCTAAGAAAGATAAGCAACTATGTGATAGCAAGATATATGACAAGAAACAATATGGCTATCACAAAGTAAAGTGCATAAGTAAAGGGCTCGGGTAAGAGATAACCGAGGCACGAGGAGACGACGATGTATCCCGAAGTTCACACCCTTGCGGATGCTAATCTCCGTTTGGAGCGGCGTGGAGGCACAATGCTCCCCAAGAAGCCACTAGGGCCACCGTAATCTCCTCACGCTCTCGCACAATGCAAGATGTCGTGATTCCACTAAGGGACCCTTGAGGGCGGTCACCGAACCCGTACAAATGGCAACCCTTGGGGGCGGTTACCGAACCCGTACACTTTGGCAACCCTTGGGGGCGGTCACCAGTACCCGTCAAATTTCTCGGGGAAATCTCCACAACCTAATTGGAGACCCCGACGCTTGCCCGGAGCTTTGCACCACAATGATTGAGCTCCGAACACCAACAACCGTCTAGGGCGCCCAAGCACCCAAGAGGAACAAGCTCAAGGGTACCAAGCACCCAAGAGTAATAAGCTTCTCAACTTGTAACTTCCACGTATCACGTGGAGAACTCAAACCGATGCACCAAATGGAATGGCAAGGGCACACGGAGTGCCCAAGTCCTTCTCTCTCAAATCCCACCGAAGCAACTAATGCCAGGGAGGAAAATGAGAGGAAGAACAAGGAAGAGAACACCAAGAACTCCAAGATCTAGATCCAAGGGGTTCCCCTCACATAAAGGAGAAAGTGATTGGTGGAAATGTGGATCTAGATCTCCTCTCTCTTTTCCCTCAAAAACTAGCAAGAATCCATGGAGGGATTGAGAGTTAGCAAGCTCGAAGAAGGTCAACAATGGGGGAAGAACACGAGCTCAAAGGATAAGGTTCATTGGGGAAGAAGACCCCCTTTTATAGGAGGGAAAAAATCCAACCGTTATGTGCTCAGCCCGCACACGAGCGGTACTACCGCTCAGGCAGAAGAAACATGGAAAAGGAGCAACAAAACATGAACCTTGGGGTGGTAGTACCGCAGGAGACAGCGGTACTACCGCTGGGTTAAGCGGTACTACCGCTCCCTTCGGCGGTACTGCCGCGCAGAACGAAGGGGAAAGGGAAAGAGGAAACCGGGCGGTACTACCGCGAAGGAAGGGCGGTACTGCCGCTAAGGAGCGGTACTGCCGCAGCAAGGTACCGCATAATCCGACACAGAAAAGACCCCTCGAATCGACGCGGTAGGGACCTGTTAAGCCAACGGTAGTACTGCTACGGAGTCACCGCCGGTACTACCATTGCGGAGCAGTACTGCCGCTTGTGACTCCTCAGCGGTACTACCGCTGGGTACCACGGTACTACCGCTGGGACCCTGACAAAAACCACACTCAAGAAAACCAGAACTGCCATAACTTCTGCATATGAGCTCGAATTGAGCAAACTCAAGCTTGTTGGAAACAAGACGACGAGTAGCATCAAAACCTCCAACTGAGAAGAGGCAGGGGAGGTATGCCTAACAAAAAGAGGAGTGAAACCTCCAACCGAGAAGAACCGGCAAAACCTCCAACATCGAAAACATCATAGAAGATGCAAGCGAACTCCGTTTTGGATGAACTCAAGCTTGTCAACAAGATGACCGTAAGCTCTAAGACTCACAAAGGGAACCAAACAAGAACCAAGAAAGATGATGCAAGGATGCAATGGTTTGAGCTCTCAACGAACGATACGATCAAGCTACTCATTGAGAGCCCCCCTTGATAGTATGGCAATCGATCCTATAACCCGGTCTCCCAACTACCATCATGAGACTGGTAAAATAGAAAACCTATCAAGGGCAAACCTTTGCCTTGCACATGGTCCACTTGAGCTAGATGATGACGATCTTGACTCCCTCAAGTTGGACCACCCTTCTTGATTGTGTTGGCTCGATGAAGACTAGTTGATTGCTCCCCCATACTCCACTATGGGTGAGCCTTTCTTCCGCACATCTTCACAAGTCCATTGTCACCACAATGGACGACAAGCTTCAAGCATTTGATCTCTTCGTGATGCTCCACTTGAACTTGCACCGCAACCTTTCTTGATTGTGTTGAGTCGATGAAGACTAGTTGATTGCTCCCCCATACTCTACTATGGGCGAGCTACTCTTCCGCACATCTTCATAGGTCCATTGTCACCACAAAGGACAACAAGCTTCAAGCATTTGATCTCTTCGTGGTGCTCCACTTGAACTTGCACACCGCAACCTAACCCCACAAAGAACCCTCACGAAGACCATGGGTTAGTACACACAGCGTAATTGACAATGCTTACCATACCATGGGATCACTTGATCCCTCTCGGTACATCTTCTACGCTTTGTGGGTTGATCATCTTGATTCACTCTTTAACTTAGTCTTGATCAACCTCTCACAAGACCAATCTTTAGGTAATTCCTTGAATAGCACCTTGGTCGACACAAACTCTCCTTGAAACCAACACATGTACTCCAAGAAAAGCCTATGGACAAAGCCTTCAAATATAACTCAAGGCAACCATTAGTCCATAGAGATTGTCATCAATTACCAAAACCAAACATGGGGGCACTGCATGTTCTTTCACCCCTGTCTGCGCACAGTGAAGGGCCGAGGCCCGTGTATCCCTTCTTCCCCCTAGACTATATATACTCCATCCCATACAACTTTCTAGGGTTAGCAAAGGATTATCTCATATTTTGTGTGAGAGCTTTGCTCATCCACTTGGTTACCTTCTCCTCGGAGATTCGAGCCTCCACCGGAGAAGATCCCCCAAGCGGATTCAAGACCCCTCTTTAGGGAAGAACATCAAGACCTCCTCACGGAGAAGAACCGGTTACCCTTTTGTATCGTCCCTAGTTGTCCGTGGACCATGTATCGTTCTATGTATCCAAGGATCTAGCACATGTGTGACTATCTTGTTGGTTTGAGTGTTCCTCTTTGTGCCCCTTTGTGATTTCCCCTCGTGTTTTCCCCTCGTGTTCTTCGTGTTCTTCGCGGGATCCGCTCCTTTCGTGAAAGATCGGGCGATTAGGGTTCTACCCTACATCATCATGGTGTCAGAGCCACGTTGATCACGATTTCGGAGCCTCCCCGTTGCGTTTCTAGCCTAATTTTGTTGTTTTTCGTCCTAATCTGAAAATCCCCACCAAAAATAGCCCCAATTTTTTTTTCTGATTTGTCGGTGTGTTGAGATTTTGTTGGTTTGTATCCGTGGATTTGCTTTGTTCTGAGTGGATCTAGCTTCCCATCCTTTTCCCCCCAATTCCCATCCACAAATTCCTCTGAATTTCGCCCGGATTTAACCTCTCCACGCGGTGTTCATCCTGCTCATCCCCGGATCCAGAGCCCGGACATCCGGCTCGTCAAGCTTGGACATCCGGCCATCCACCCAGACATCCGACCCCTGGCAGCAACATCTCCATCCACCGCACCGTTTTCCGCCCAATTTCCACCAAATTTTGTTCCGGTGCCCACCATATATCATATACACTTCCGCATACCTCCACCACTTCCGCATAACCCAACCATTTTGGACCGTTTTGCTCTCCGACACAATTGCTACTTCGAGGTTTGAGAATTTGAGTTGCGGTACCGTATCCTTTTGTGTTTCAGCTATCTAGGTACGGTTCGACATCGACATCACCGCCGCTCATCTTCGCCACGGACGTGTCCTACATCGTCATCAACAACGACTACCTCGACTACACCTTGGTATTCGTGCCACCATTTTGACACCATACCGGAAGCAAGACCGGTAACCTCATCGTGGTATTGGACATATCACTCTTTCCATTACATTGATAGCCATTATAGCCTTACTCCTTTGTGTCGCTTACCCATCAAGACTAGCCATTGAGTATTGCCGGCAACGAGACTTGTGCACATTAGTGATCATACTTCCCATAGCATACATACATCGTTGCATATATTGGTATCATCTCTTGTGTCACAAAGTTGTCATCGCATACTCATTTGCTATCTTGGTTCGTCAAGCATTGCATGAGAAAAGAGCTCAAACATCAAAGAGCCAAACAAGCTTTTAAGCAAAGAGAAAAGATAAGCAAAGAGCTTTTAAGCAAGAACCATAGCATCTTCCAACATTAAGATTGTCATACTCGATCATCTTGGATCATATCATAGCAACACCTTGCATAGAACATATCTGGGATAGAAGTCGTTGCATTTTTGCTAAGTAGGTTGTGCACAAGTTCTTGTATCCGCCTATTGTGCAATCGTGCTAGCGTCTCTCTAGTGGTGTGCAACAAGAGCATTTTTGTGGATTCCACATTTTGGCTCACCCTTGGTTGCACAACCCCACTTATCTTTTTGCGTGTGTGTTTCCGTGTACCTTATATGCTTGGTCTACTTGTTACATTGCATCTTGTGAATCCTTTCCAACATTATTGAAGCTCACTTACAATTGCATCAAATTTTTGTGCCACCATCCTAACCAAGCCCCACCAAAAGCTTTTACTTGTGTAGGTGTGAGAAACCGACAAGTGCTAGTACCAATTGTGCTATTTCCTTGTCCTACATTGGAGTGATCCTCGATCCACTTTCAACTTCGGTCAAGGCCAAGTACTTCTACCAACCCACTCTTCATGGAGCAAGACGACGACATGAACTCCTTCGTCACCAAGAGTCACCTCTTTGGTGCACAATGTGCTTTGCATCAAGAGCAACAAGCTATGAGTGAATGTATCGACAACCTTGCCGCCGACTTGCGACTTTCCGAGCAGCGTACAAGGGACTACTTCGACCACAAGATCGACGATCACAAGCAAGAGAATGACGCAAGGATGGACAAAATTCGTGCTTTGTTGCTCAACCGCTCGTCTTCCACTTCAAGAAGGAGCCGTTCAAGCCGCCACTCCGACTTCACCCTCTCTGGCTCAAGTACACCGACATTGAACACTCTTCGCCGGGCCGCGCGCACCGATCGGCAAGCAAGCCTCAATCCGCTACGCGACACCGACTCTCAAGAGCGCCGACAACGTCAAACTCAAGAGGCCTTTGCGCTAGCCCGAGAACGGCAACGCCAACGCCAACATGAAGAGGAAGAGCGAGCGCGTCTACACCAAAATGCTCAAGATGCCGAGGCACAATGTCAAGAACAACAACTCCGTGACGCTCAAGCACTTGCGGTGCAACAAGCTCTACGCGATTCGAGTCGAGCCGTTGCCGACCGAAGCCGACAAGCCTGTGAACAAGAGGAAGCATTTCGCGAAGAAATTCAAGAACGAAGATTTCAAGCTCGCGTGCATCGTCAAGTTCCTCCTCGAGCTCGACCAGCTCCTCCACGACAAGAACAACATGACGATAACAACCCTCCGCGCCAAGAGCACCACGAGTTGCACAATCATCAACAACATGGGTGTCATCATCCCCGACCCCAACACAATGAAGAGCAACGTTATGGCAAACTCAAGTTCACCATGCCCAAGTTCAACGGAAGCAACGATCCCGAAGAGTACCTTTCATGGGCATTGAAGGTTGACAAGATCTTCCGTTTGCACAATTTTGAATAAGAGAAGAAGATCGCGATGGCATCCCTTGAGTTCCAAGACTATGTCCTCATTTGGTGGGAGCAAATCATAGAGCGCCGAGAGGCAAGAGGTGAACCACCCATCACTACTTGGGCGCAAATGAAGGATGTCATGAGAGCACACTTCATACCTACCTACTACAACCGCGACCTCTTCAAGAAACTCCAACAACTCAAGCAAGGAACAAAGAGCGTTGAAGAATATTACAAGGAGATGGAGATTGCAATGATAAGAGCCAATGTCACGGAAGATGATGAGCAAACAATGGCACGTTTCTTGAATGGACTCAATCATCCTATCAAGAAGATCGTCGATTTCCAACCATACTCAAATCTCATCGAGCTAGTGCACCAAGCTACCAAAGCGGAACACCAAGTGCAAGATGATTTCAAGTATGCCAAGTTCTCATCCAAGTCATACGGCTTCTCCAACAACCAAGCTTCAACGACTCCAACACCGACTACAAATCCTTCTACTTCCAACATCGACAAGTCAACTTTCAAGAAAGCTTCGTCAACTACAAGTCATCCTACTACGACCAACTTCAAGCCGAGAGCTTCATCATCATCAACCCCAACCGATGAGACCGTCAAGACGAGTTCCTTCAAGTGCTTCACTTGCGGAGGCTGAGGCCACAAGTCCTACGAGTGCACCAACAAGCGAACCATGGTCTTCAACGACGATGGCACCTATGACTCCATGAGCGAAGGCGAAATGGAAGCCCTCGAGCAAGTCGCCATGCACCGCCAAGTGAACAATGAAGAAGAACACGTCTTTTGTGATGAAGACTCAAGTCCCGCACTTGTTGTCTCCAAAGTCTTGACTCTCCAACATCACCAAGAAGAAGACCAACGATGCCACATATTCCACACCAAGGCTGGCATCAATGGACGATCCGTCAGTCATCATCGATGGAGGGAGTTGTCATAATCTCGCAAGTGAAGAACTTTGCTCCAAGCTCCAATTTCCCAAGACGAAGCATCCACATCCATACAAAGTGCAATGGCTTAGTGACTCCGACACCATCCAAGTCGAGCACCGAGTACAAGTCTCCTTCAAAATCGGCGCCTACGAAGACACCTTGGAGTGCGACCTCGTTCCTATGACCGTTTGTCATCTTCTCCTTGGACGGCCATGGCAATTTGATAGAGGAGTCGTCCACAACGGCCGAACGAACCACAACATCTTCAAGATGAAGGGCAAGGAGTACGTCCTCCGTCCAATGTTGCCAAGTAAAGTGATCGCCGACAAGCAAGCCACCCATCGTGGAGATCATAGTGAGAGAGCGAGCCACCAAAAAGAGAGTGAGCGCTGCTACGTCTTGAGCTTGCGTTGGTTTTCCCCGAAGAGGAAGGGATGATGCAGCAGAGTAGCGTAAGTATTTCCCTCAGTTTTTGAGAACCAAGGTATCAATCCAGTAGGAGCCCACGCTCAAGTCCCTCGTACCTGCACAAAGCGATATCTACTCACAACCAACGCGATTAGGGGCTGTCAAGCCCTTCACGGTCACTTACGAGAGTGAGATCTAATAGATAGAATATTTTTGGTATTTTTGATATAAAGATGCAAAGTAAAAAGCAAAGGCAAAGTAAATAGCAAAAAAATATAAAAGTGATGGAGATTGATATGATGAGAATAGACCCGGGGGCCATAGGTTTCACTAGTGGCTTCTCTCAAGAGCATAAGTATTCTATGGTGGGTGAACAAATTACTCTTGAGCAATTGATAGAATTGTGCATAATTATGAGAATATCTAGGCATGATCATGTATATAGGCATCACGTCCGTGACAAGTAGATCGAAACGATCCTGCATCTACTACTATTACTCCACTCATCGACCGCTATCCAGCATGCATCTAGAGTATTAAGTTAAAAACAGAGTAACGCCTTAAGCAAGATGACATGATGTAGAGAGATAAATTCATGCAATATGAAATAAACCCCATCTTGTTATCCTCGATGGCAACGATACAATACGTGCCTTGCTGCCCCTTCTGTCACTGGGTAAGGACATCGCAAGATCGAACCCAAAGCTAAGCACTTCTCCCATGGCAAGAACTACCAATCTAGTTGGCCAAACCAAACGGATAATTCGAAGAGACTTGCAAAGATAACAAATCATGCATAAAAGAATTCAGAGAAGTTTCAAATATTATTCATAGATAGACTTGATCATAAACCCACAATTCATCGGTCTCAACAAACACACCGCAAAAAGAAGATTACATCGAATAGATCTCCACAAGAGAGGGGGAGAACTTTGTATTGAGATTCAAAGAGAGAGAAGAGGCCATCTAGCTACTAACTATGGACCCGAAGGTCTGAGGTAAACTACTCACACTTCATTGGAGGGGTTAGGATGATGTAAAAGCCCTCCGTGATGACGGCCCTCTTCCGGCAGAGCTCCGGAACAGGCCCCAAGATGGGATCTCATGGATACAGAAAGTTGCGGCGGTGGAATTAGGTTTTTGGCTCCTGTTCTGATTGTTTGGGGGTACGTGTGTATATATAGGAGGAAGGAGTACGTCGGTGGAGCACCGAGGGGCCCACGAGGTAGGGGGTGCGCCCTAGGGGGGCGCCCCCACCCTCGTGACCACCTCTTTGATCCCTTGCAGTAGGGTCCAAGTCTCCTGGATCACGTTCGGTGAGAAAATCACATTTCCGAAGATTTTATTCCGTTTGTACTCCGTTTGATATTCCGTTTATCCGAGACACCAAAATAGGCAAAAAACAGCAATTCTGGGCTGGGCCTCCGGTTAATAGGTTAGTCCCAAAAATAATATAAAAGTGGAAAATAAAGCCCAATATATTCCAAAACAGTAGATAATATAGCATGGAGCAATCAAAAATTAGAGATATGTTGGAGACGTATCAGGCATCCCCAAGCTTAATTCGTGCTCGTCCTCGAGTAGGTAAATGATAAAAAGAGAATTTTTGATGCGGAGTGCTGCTTGGCATAATTTCAATGCAAATCTTCTTAATTGTGGTATGAATATTTAGATTAGAAAGATTCAAGAAAAAATTTTATATTGACATAGAAAATAATAAACTTCAAGCATACTAACAAAGCAATTATGTCTTCTCAAAATAACATGGCCAAAGAAAGTTATCCCTACAAAATCATATAGTCTGGCTATGCTCCATCTTCCTCACACAAAATATTTAAATCATGCACAACCCCGATGACAAGCCAAGCAATTGTTTCATACTCTAACTTTTTCAATCTTCACGCAATACATGAGCGTGAGCCATGGATATAGCACTATAGGTGGAATAGAATGGTGGTTGTGGAGAAGACAAAAAGGAGAAGATAGTCTCACATCAACTAGGCGTATCAACGGTCTATGGAGATGCCCATCAATAGATATCAATGTGAGTGATTAGGGATTGCCATGCAACGGATGCACTAGAGCTATAAATGTATGAAAGCTCAACAAAAGAAACTAGTGGGTGTGCATCCAACTTGCTTGCTCACGAAGACCTAGGGCAATTTGAGGAAGCCCATCATTGGAATATACAAGCCAAGTTATATAACGTAAAATTCCCACTAGTATATGAAAGTGACAATATATGAGACTCTCTATATGAAGAACATGGTGCTACTTTGAAGCACAATATATGAGACTTCCTATATCATGGTGCTACTTTGAAGCACAAGTGTGGAAAAAAAATGATAGTAGCATTGCCCCTTTTTATTTATATATAATTTTTTGGGCCTTTTTTTATTTGGCCTTTCTCTTTTTTTCTTCTTTTTTGGGACAATGCTCTATTGAATGATGATCATCACACTTCTATTTATTTACAACTCAATGATTACAACTCGATACTAAAACAAAGTATGACTCTATATGAATGCCTCCGGCGGTGTACCGGGATATGCAATGAATCAAGAGTGACAAGTATGAAAGAATTATGTACGGTGGCTTTGCCACAAATACTATGTCAACTACATGATCATGCTAAGCAATATGACAATGATGGATGTGTCATGATGAACTAGATGGTGGAAAGTTGCATGGCAATATATCTCGGAATGGCTATGGAAATGCCATAATAGGTAGGTATGGTGGCTGTTTTGAGGAAGGTATATGGTAGGTGTATGATACCGGTGAAAGGTGCACGGTATTAGAGATTCTAGCAAGGGTGGAAGGGTGGGAGTGCGTATAATCCATGGACTCAACATTAGTCATAAAGAACTCATATACTTATTGCAAAAATTTAGAAGTTATCAAAGCAAAGTATTACGCGCATGCTCCTAGGGGGATAGATTGGTAGGAAAAGACCATCGCTCGTCCCCGACCTCCACTCATAAGGAAGACAATCAATAAATAAATTATGCTCCGACTTCATCACATAATGGTTCACCATACGTGCATGCTACGAGAATCACAGACTTCAACACAAGTATTCTTTAAATTCACAACTACTCAACTAGCATGACTTTAATATTATCACCTCCATATCTCAAAACAATTATCATGCTTCAATCTTTTCTTAGTATTCAACACACTCAAAAAGTTTCACAAATCTTGAATACCAAGCATATTATTGTTAGGCAAATTACCATGTTATTAAGAGACTCTCAAATTAATTTAAGTGAAGCATGAGAGATCAATAGTTTCTTTAAAACGAATCCACCATCGTGCTCTAAAAGATCTAAGTGAAGCACATAGAGCAAAATTATCTAGCTCAAAAGATATAAGTGAAGCACATAGAGCAAAATTATCTAGCTCAAAAGATATAAGTGAAGCACATAGAGTATTCTATCAAATTTTAATTCATGTATGGCTCTCTTAAAAGGTGTGTACAGCAAGGATGATTGTGGCATACTAACAAACAAAGACACAAATAATACAAGACGCTCCAAGCAAAACACATATCATGTTGGTGAATAAAAATATAGCTCCAAGTAAACTACCGATGGAAGTGGACGAAAAAGAGGGGATGCCTTCCGGGGCATCCCCAAGCTTTGACTTTTTGGTGTCCTTGGATTATCTTGGGGGTGCCATGGGCATCCCCAAGCTTAGGCTCTTTCCACTCCTTGTTCCATGATCCATCAAAAGAATTCACCCAAAACTTGAAAACTTCACAACACAAAACTCAAGATAGAGAACTCGTGAGCTCCGTTAGCGAAAGAAAACAAAAGACCACTTCAAGGTACTGTAATGAACTCATTTTTTATTTGTATTGGTGTTAAATCTACTGTATTCCAACTTATCTATGGATTATAAACTATTTTACTAGCCATAGATTCATCAAAATAAGCAAACAACACACGAAAAACAGAATCTGACAAAAACAGAACAGTCTGTAGTTATCTGTAGCTAGCGCAAAATCTGGAACCCCAAAAATTCAAAAATAAATTTCTGGACATGAGTAATTTATCTATTAATCATCTGCAAAAATAATTAACTAAATATAACTCTTCAAATAAAAATGACAGTAGTTCTCGTGAGCGCTAAAGTTTCTGTTTTTTACAGCAAGTTCAACAAGACTTTCCCCAAGTCTTCCCAACGGTTCTACTTGGCACAAACAATAATTAAACACAAAAAACACAACCAAAACAGAGGCTAAATAATTTATTTATTACTAAACAGGAGCAAAAAGCAAGGAAAAAAAATAAAATTGGGTTGCCTCCCAACAAGCGCCATCGTTTGACGCCCTAGCTAGGCATAACAAGCAAGGATAGATCTAAGTATTGCCATCTTTGGTAGGTAATTCTTCAATTAGGCATCTACCATCTTTAGGAATTTCTTTATTTTTATTAATTATCAAACTTTTAGGCACAAGATCGAAAAATTCATTTGTAATAAATGGTTCTTTAATGATAGCAAAAAGATTGGGATGAATACTTATAGATTTAAGATCAGCAGTTTCCTTACTAGATGATTCACCCTTATTTTTAGGAATATACATAAGCTTGGCAATTTTAGTAGGAGGACTAGGAGTATTCTTTATGGAAGAAAAAGCGGTTCCCAAATTTGCAATGATACCCTCAAGTTTATCAATTCTAGTAGAATCTAAGTTCATCTTCTCATTAACTATGGGTTCCTTTTTCTTAATATTTTTCAATGTCATTCCTACCTTAGATCCATATTGAGTAATTTGATTGTGGATCTTTTTATCTAGATTTTCAATTGATTCAATAGTAGCAACTTTATTTTCAATAATTTCAAGTCTTTGCATAACATGCTCCAAAGTTAACATGGTTCCATTAACCAAAAGAGGTGGTGAGCCAAATAAATCTATCATAGCATTATAAGAATCAAAAGTATGGCTACCCAAGAAGTTCCCTCCGGTAATGGTATCGAGGATATATCTATATCAAGGATTAACACCTACATAAAAATTGCGAAGAAGAACTACGATATATTGTTTCCTGGTAGATCTATTTTGAGCATTGCAAATTCTATACCAAGCATCTTTTAGATTTTCTCCCTCCCTTTGTTTAAAATTTAGAACTTCACTCTCGGGAGACAACGGAGAAGATATGAGACTAGCCATGACGACAAGCAAACAAACTAGCACACGAGCAAACAAAAAGGCAAACAGAGAGGGAGGATAGAGAGAGAGAGGGCAAATAAAACGGCAAGGGTGAATTGGGAGGGAGAGGAAAACGAGAGGCAAATGGCAAATAATGTAATGCGAGAGATAGGGATTGTGATGGATACTTGGTATATTGACTTTTGCGTAGACTCCCCGGCAACGGCGCCAAAAATCCTTCTTGCTACGTCTTGAGCTTGTGTTGGTTTTCCCCGAAGAGGAAGGGATGATGCAGTAGAGTAGCGTAAGTATTTCCCTCAGTTTTTGAGAACCAAGGTATCAATCCAGTAGGAGCCCACGCTCAAGTCCCTCGTACCTGCACAAAGCGATAGCTACTCGCAACCAACGCGATTAGGGGTTGTCAAGCCCTTCACGGTCACTTACGAGAGTGAGATCTGATAGATAGAATATTTTTGGTATTTTTGATATAAAGATGCAAAGTAAAAAGTAAAGGCAAAGTAAATAGCAAAACAATATAAAAGTGATGGAGATTGATATGATGAGAATAGACCCGGGAGCCATAGGTTTCACTAGTGGCTACTCAAGAGCATAAGTATTCTACGGTGGGTGAACAAATTACTGTTGAGCAATTGATAGAATTGAGCATAATTATGAGAATATCTAGGCATGATCATGTATATAGGCATCATGTCCGTGACAAGTAGATCGAAACGATTCTGCATTACTGCTATTACTCCACTCATCGACCGCTATCCAGCATGCATCTAGAGTATTAAGTTAAAAACAGAGTAACGCCTTAAGCAAGATGACATGATGTAGAGAGATAAATTCATGCAATATGAAATAAACCCCATTTTGTTATCCTCGATGGGCAACGATACAATATGTGCCTTGCTGCCCCTTCTGTCACTGGGTAAGGACACCACAAGACCGAACCCAAAGCTAAGCACTTCTCCTATGGCAAGAACTACCAATCTAGTTGGCCAAACCAAATGGATAATTCGAAGAGACTTGCAAAGATAACCAATCATGCATAAAAGAATTCAGAGAAGATTCAAATATTATTCATAGATAGACTTGATCATAAACCCACAATCCATCGGTCTCAACAAACACACCGCAAAAAGAAGATTACATCGAATAGATCTCCACAAGAGAGGGGGAGAACTTTGTATTGAGATTCAAAGAGAGAGAAGAATCCATCTAGCTACTAACTATGGACCCGAAGGTTTGAGGTAAACTACTCACACTTCATCGGAGGGGCTAGGATGATGTAGAAGCCCTCCGTGATGACGGCCCTCTTCTGGCAGAGCTCCGAAACAGGCCCCAAGATGGGATCTCGTGGATACAGAAAGTTGCGGCGGTGAAATTAGGTTTTTGGCTCCTGTTCTGATCGTTTGGGGGTACGTGTGTATATATAGGAGGAAGGAGTACGTCGGTGGAGCACCGAGGGGCCCACGAGGCAGGGGGGCGCGCCCTAGGGGGGGCACCCTCGTGACCACCTCTTTGATCCCTTGCAGTAGGGTCCAAGTCTCCTGGATCACGTTCGGTGAAAAAATCACGTTTCCAAAGATTTTATTCCGTTTGGACTCCATTTGATATTCCGTTTATCCGAAACACTGAAATAGGCAAAAAACAGCAATTCTGGGCTGGGCCTCCGGTTAATAGGTTAGTCCCAAAAATAATATAAAAGTGGAAAATAAAGCCCAATATAGTCCAAAACAGTAGATAATATAGCATGGAGCAATAAAAAATTATAGATACGTTGGAGACGTATCAAGCGCCACAAGCCAAAATCGAGTGCCTCCACGATGAGCGAGAACAAGAACCTAGTTCTATTTGCCACCAAACGTGAGGTAAGGGAAGTGTGTGAGAACCCATCTAGTGTCCTACACTACGTCCTCATGTGCAAGGAAAATGCACCACAAACTAACACTTCTCACACTCTTCCTCTAGTGTTGTCTTCTCTTTTGCAGGAATTTCAAGATGTTTTCCCCGATGAGCTACCTCCGGGTCTACCTCCTCTACGAGGCATTGAGCACCGAATCGACCTCATCCCCGGAGCACCTCTTCCGAACAAAGCTCCATACCGTGTTGTAAGGGCATATTTATCCCTAAGGTGTTTTGGTGATTGATGACAACGCGTTTGCGGACTAATCGTGTGCCTTGAGTATCCCAGACATTTCATCACTAGGCACAAGATGGTTGGGTGCCCCTCGAAGACTGTTGACGACGGCGTCTTTTCTACGTTTCTTTTTGGTGGATTTGAGTCATAGGAAAGCCGTACTATTAAGAGGGGGTCCGCGTCAGAAAGGTTTGGGTGGAATCATCACGTACACGTCTCCTTCTTGTCCCCTCCTTTTCCCTTGGAGCTTCCTCCGCTTTCTCGCCTCCCTGGTTTTGGCTGCTGAGTTGGGTCGCGGTAGTACTGCTCCCAGGAGAGCGGTAGTACCATAGGTGTTGGGTTTCGTAGTAATTTCAAAAAATTTCCTACGCACACGCAAGATCATGTGATGCATAGCAACGAGGGGGAGAGTGTTGTCTACGTACCCAACGCAGACCGACTGCGGAAGCGATGACACAACGTAGAGGAAGTAGTCGTATGTCTTCACGATCCAACCGATCAAGCACCGAAACTACGGCACCTTCGAGTTCGAGCACACGTTCAACTCGATGACGATCCCCAGACTCTGATCCAGCAAAGTGTCGGGGAAGAGTTCCGTCAGCACGACGGCGTGGTGACGATCTTGATGAACTACAGCAGCAGGGCTTCACCTAAACTCCGCTACAGTATTATCGAGGTATATGGTGGCAGGGGGCACCGCACACGGCTAAGGAATAGATCACGTGGATCAACTTGTGTGTCTAGAGGTGCCCCCTGCCTCCGTATATAAAGGAGTAGAGGGGGGAGGCTGGCCGGCCAAGGAGGAGGGCGCAGGAGAGTCCTACTCCCTCTAGGAGTAGGATTCCCCCCCAATCCTAGTCGGAATAGGATTCGCGGAGGGGGAAAAGAGGAGGAGGGGGACGGCCACCTCTCCTAGTCCTAATAGGACTAGGGGAAGGGGGAGGCGCACAGCCCATCTAGGGCAGCCTCTTCTCTTTTCCACCAAGGCCCACTATGGCCCATATAGCTCCCGGGGGGTTCCGGTAACCCTCCCGGTATTCCGGTAAAATCCCGATTTCACCCGGAACACATCCGATATCCAAACATAGGCTTCCAATATATCAATCTTTACGTCTCGACCATTTCGAGACTCCTCGTCATGTCCATGATCACATCCGGGACTCCGAACAACCTTTGGTACATCAAAATGCATAAACTCATAATATAACTGTCATCGTAACCTTAAGCGTGCGGACCGTACGGGTTCGAGAACAATGTAGACATGACCGAGACACGTCTCCTGTCAATAACCAATAGCGGGACCTGGATGCCCATATTGGCTCCTACATATTCTACGAAGATCTTTATCGGTCAGACCGCATAACAACATACGTTGTTCCCTTTGTCATCGGTATGTTACTTGCCCGAGATTCGATCTCTGCTTCGAATTACCTAGTTCAATCTCGTTACCGGCAAGTCTCTTTACTCGTTCCGTATACATCATCCCACAACTAACTCATTAGTTGCAATGCTTGCAAGTCTATCGATTGATGTATGAATCGGGGCAGAGATACCTCTGCACAACTCCGGAGTGATCAATCTATAATTCGATATACCAACCACAAAAAATCTATTCGGAACTATTTTCTCCGTGTTAATCAACCATTACTGTTTGTACCGTTTATTGTAAAACCCAGTGTCTCCCCGGCACGGAACGAGGTGGCATAATCTATAGTTATAGACAGTATATCAGAGAGGAAAGATGACATTACAAACATCGGGCTAAGATTACATGAGAATGGATCATGTCAATTGATATTAATAATATGTGACCCGTAACATAACACTCATTAACTTTCGATGGTTCAGGAACCTAACCTCTTTGTAACGGCTAGTCAAAAGGTGATATGTGACACTTTTTCATGATTCCAAGCCTTTTTGATTTTATATTAGATTATGTTTCAGAGTTATTACAAAAATTATGTAAGATAAATAGACAACGAACGATTTAATCACTAGAAATAAGAAAATAAAATATAACTTTATGTCTAGGGCATTATTTCTTCCGTCTTTTTATTATCTTCTCCTATTGCTTATACATATGATGTCAATTTAGATCTTCTGTATCAATGATCTTAACCCTGGAGCTTTGGTAGTAGGTGGGTTGATATGATTGTCCGTGGAGGGCTAGTCAACGCGTTGTTTCTGCCTATTTCCCCTATGTATTTGTAATCGTCTATGTTCCACCTGCTGGACTAGTCTCCGGGAAGTGGGTTGAGTGTCTTCTGATGTGTTTGGTTCCATTTTGTAAATCTGATTTCCTTTTGCCAACGCAATGTGCACCAGTCTTGTCGCAATAGGATTTCATTTGACCCGATTGATTAGTGATATGACACCTATACTTGGTAGTTGAATCCTTATCATCAGATCTCCTTCTGTTCGCTGTTCTTTTGAGAATTAATGTACTAGCGCTTCCATGTTAGATTCCCGCTTTGACTTTGTTAGAATCCAAATGACGCTCCCCGTTAGTAAACGTTCGGTTTCTTTATCTCCGATCAGTGTTTCAAGCTATCATCAATACCTTCGGTGATGCTTGTTTTCATCCTTCCATATCGAGATTTATCCTTAGTCTTTCTTATGTTGAGTTTTTGACGTGTCCAGTGATCATTCCGATTACTTCGGACCTCCTCTGTACAATTATGCAAGCACAATCAGGTCTGCTTGACCAGCATCTGAATATGTAGCTCTATGGCTGTGCTAGGGATGTTCATTCTCTTCCTTTTGCATTGGTCGGATTGTTACTCAATCAGAGTACCAAGGCAACCCTTTCTTTGCTTGATCATTTGAATTTTCACTTTTTCATAGTATTTGCTTGTGAAGTCCATTATGTCTTCTATTCTATAGATTATGTTATATGTAAGATCTTACGAGTATTTCATTGAAACTTTATAAGTATCCTTAATACTATCCTAGAATTCCTATATTCATTTCCATTAAGAATTGTATCACATATTATGTCAAATGCTTATGTCCCATCATTTTTTGTATATAAGTTCCGAAAGTCGTATTAAAACAAAGCTTTGTCATCCTATCCAAGTTTTATTTCCATCTGAAGCTTGCAGTCAGAAGTGGACGCTGGGCGCACACTTGTTAGCTCCTTTTGATCTACAAACCTTCGGTGCTCTAAACTCTTCTTCCGTCATCAGGACTGCAGTTTGAATCCTCTGCATTTCTATATAAATTCGCTAACATCTTACATCGCTAGGTGAGGTCTCATCGTAGTCAATCCCTTGAACTTGTCGAAAACCTTTCGCGACAAGTCGAGCTTTGTAGACAGTAACATTACCATCAGCGTCAGTCTTCTTCTTGAAGATCCATTTATTCTCAATTGCTTGCCGATCATCGGGCAAGTCAACCAAAGTCCATACTTTGTTCTCATACATGGATCCCATCTCAGATTTCATGGATTCAAGCCACTTTGCGGAATCTGGGCTCACCATCGCTTCTTCATAGTTCGTAGGTTCATCATGATCTAGTAGCATGACTTCCAGAACTGGATTACCGTACCACTCTGGTGCGGATCTTACTCTGGTTGATCTACGAGGTTCAGTAGTATCTTGTTCTGAAGTTTCATGATCATTATCATTAACTTCCTCACTTATTGGTGTAGGTGTCGCAGAAATAATTTTCTGTGATGTACTACTTTCCAACAAGGGAGTAGGTACAGTTACCTCGTCAAGTTCTACTTTCCTCCCACTCACTTCTTTCGAGAGAAACTCCTTCTCAAGAAAGTTTCCAAATTTAGCAACAAAAGTCTTGCCTTCGGATCTGTGATAGAAGGTGTATCCAATAGTTTCCTTTGGATATCCTATGAAGACACATTTCTCCGATTTGGGTTCGAGCTTATCAGGTTGAAGCTTTTTCACATAAGCATCGCAGCCCCAAACTTTAAGAAATGACAACTTTGGTTTCTTGCCAAACCACAGTTCATAAGGCGTCGTCTCAACGGATTTTGATGGTGCCCTATTTAACGTGAATGCGGCCGTCTCTAGAGCATAACCCCAAAACGATAGCGGTAAATCAGTAAGAGACATCATAGATCGCACCATATCTAGTAAAGTACGACTACGACGTTCGGACACATCATTACGCTGTGGTGTTCCGGGTGGCGTGAGTTGCGAAACTATTCCGCATTGTTTCAAATGTAGACCAAACTCGTGACTCAAATATTCTCCTCCACGATCAGATCGTAGAAACTTTATTTTCTTGTTATGATGATTTTCAACTTCACTCTGAAATTCTTTGAACTTTTCAAATGTTTCAGACTTATGATTCATTAAGTAGATATACCCATATCTGCTTAAATCATCTGTGAAGGTGAGAAAATAACGATATCCGCCACGAGCCTCAACATTCATCAGACCACATACATCTGTATGTATGATTTCCAACAAATCTGTTGCTCTCTCCATAGTACCGGAGAATGGTGTTTTAGTCATCTTGCCCATGAGGCACGGTTCGCAAGTACCAGGTGATTCATAATCAAGTGGTTCCAAAAGTCCATCAGTATGGAGTTTCTTCATGCGCTTTACACCAATATGACCTAAACGGCAGTGCCACAAATAAGTTGCACTATCATTATCAACTCTGCATCTTTTGGCTTCAACATTATGAATATGTGTATCACTACTATCGAGATTCATCAAAAATAGACCACTCTTCAAGGGTGCATGACCATAAAAGATATTACTCATATAAATAGAACAACCATTATTCTCTGATTTAAATGAATAACCGTCTCGCATTAAACAAGATCCAGATATAATGTTCATGCTCAACGCTGGCACCAAATAACAATTATTTAGGTCTAATATTAATCCCGAAGGTAGATGTAGAGGTAGCGTGCCGACCGCGATCACATCGACTTTGGAACCATTTCCCACGCGCATTGTCACCTCGTCCTTAGCCAATCTTCGCTTAATCCGTAGCCCCTGTTTCGAGTTGCAAATATTAGCAACAGAACCAGTATCAAATACCCAGGTGCTACTGCGAGCATTAGTAAGGTACACATCAATAACATGTATATCACATATACCTTTGTTCACTTTGCCATCCTTCTTATCCGCCAAATACTTGGGGCAGTTCCGCTTCCAGTGACCAGTCTGCTTGCAGTAGAAGCACTCAGTTTCAGGCTTAGGTCCAGACTTGGGTTTCTTCTCTTGAGCAGCAACTGGCTTGCCGTTCTTCTTGAAGTTCCCCTTCTTCTTTCCTTTGCCCTTTTTCTTGAAACTAGTGGTCTTGTTGACCATCAACACTTGATGCTCTTCTTGATTTCTACCTCCGCAGCTTTCAGCATCGCGAAGAGCTCGGGAATAGTCTTGTTCATCCCTTGCATATTATAGTTCATCACGAAGCTCTTGTAGCTTGGTGGCAGTGATTGGAGAATTCTGTCAATGACGCAATCATCTGGAAGATTAACTCCCAATTGAATCAAGTGATTATTATACCCAGACATTTTGAGTATATGCTCACTGACAGAACTGTTCTCCTCCATCTTGCAGCTATAGAACTTATTGGAGACTTCATATCTCTCAATCCGGGCATTTGCTTGAAATATCAACTTCAACTCCTGGAACATCTCATATGCTCCATGACGTTCAAAACGTCGTTGAAGTCCCGATTCTAAGCCGTAAAGCATGGCACACTGAACTATCGAGTAGTCATCAGCTTTGCTCTGCCAGACGTTCATAACATCTGGTGTTGCTCCAGCAGCAGGCCTGGCACCCAGCGGTGCTTCCAGGACGTAATTCTTCTGTGTAGCAATGAGGATAATCCTCAAGTTACGGACCCAGTCCGTGTAATTGCTAACATCATCTTTCAACTTTGCTTTCTCAAGGAACGCATTAAAATTCAACGGAACAACAGCACGAGCCATCTATCTACAATCAACATAAACAAGCAAAATACTACCAGGACTAAGTTCATGATAAATTTAAGTTCAATTAATCATATTACTTAAGAACTCCCACTTAGATAGACATCCCTCTAATCCTCTAAGTGATCACGTGATCCAAATCAACTAAACCATGTCCGATCATCACGTGAGATGGAGTAGTTTCATTGGTGAACATCACTATGTTGATCATATCTACTATATGATTCACGCTCGACCTTTCGGTCTCCGTGTTCCGAGGCCATATCTGTATATGCTTGGCTCGTCAAGTATAACCTGAGTATTCTGCGTGCGCAACTGTTTTGCACCCGTTGTATTTGAACGTAGAGCCTATCACACCCGATCATCACGTGGTGTCTCAGCACGAAGAACTTTCGCAACGGTGCATACTCAGGGAGAACACTTCTTGATAATTTAGTGAGAGATCATCTTATAATGCTACCGTCAATCAAAGCAAGATAAGATGCATAAAAGATAAACATCACATGCAATCAATATAAGTGATATGATATGGCCATCATCATCTTGTGCCTGTGATCTCCATCTCCGAAGCACCGTCATGATCACCATCGTCACCGGCGCGACACCTTGATCTCCATCGTAGCATCGTTGTCGTCTCGCCAATCTTATGCTTCCACGACTATCACTACCGTTTAGTAATAAGGTAAAGCATTACATCGCGATTGCATTGCATACAATAAAGCAACAACCATATGGCTCCTGCCAGTTGCCGATAACTCAGTTACAAAACATGATTATCTCATACAATAAAATTCAGCATCATGCCTTGACCATATCACATCACAACATGCCCTGCAAAAACAAGTTAGACGTCCTCTACTTTGTTGTTGCATGTTTTACGTGGCTGCTACGGGCTTAAGTAAGAACCAATCTCACCTACGCATCAAAACCACAACGATAGTTTGTCAAATAGACTCCGTTTTAACCTTCGCAAGGACCGGGCGTAGCCATACTTGGTTCAACTAAAGTTGGAGAGACAGTCGCCCGCAAGCCATCTCTGTGCAAAGCACGTCGAGGGAACCGGTCTCGCGTAAGCGTACGCGTAAGGTTGGTCCGGGTCGTCTCGTCCAACAATACCGCCGAACCAAAGTATGACATGCTGGTAGGCAGTATGACTTGTATCGTCCACAACTCACTTGTGTTCTACTCGTGCATATAACATCAACATAAATAACCTAGGCTCGGATGCCACTGTTGGGTTTCGTAGTAATTTCAAAAAATTTCCTACGCACACACAAGATCATGTGATGCATAGCAACGAGGGGGAGAGTGTTGTCTACGTACCCAACGCAGACCGACTGCGGAAGCGATGACACAACGTAGAGGAAGTAGTCGTATGTCTTCACGATCCAACCGATCAAGCACCGAAACTACGGCACCTCCGAGTTCGAGCACACGTTCAGCTCGATGATGATCCCCGGACTCCGATCCAGCAAAGTGTCGGGGAAGAGTTCCGTCAGCACGACGGCGTGGTGACGATCTTGATGAACTACAGCAGCAGGGCTTCGCCTAAACTCCGCTACAGTATTATCGAGGTATATGGTGGCAGGGGGCACCGCACACGGCTAAGGAATAGATCACGTGGATCAACTTGTGTGTCTAGAGGTGCCCCTGCCTCCGTATATAAAGGAGTAGAGGGGGGGAGGCTGGCCGGCCAAGGAGGAGGGCGCAGGAGAGTCCTACTCCCTCTAGGAGTAGGATTCCCCCCCCCAATCCTAGTCGGAATAGGATTCACAGAGGGGGAAAAGAGGAGGAGGGGGCCGGCCACCTCTCCCAGTCCTAATAGGACTAGGGGAAGGGGGAGGCGCACAGCCCATCTAGGGCAGCCTCTTCTCTTTTCCACCAAGGCCCACTATGGCCCATATAGCTCCCGGGGGGTTCCGGTAACCCTCCCGGTATTCCGGTAAAATCCCGATTTCACCCGGAACACATCCGATATCCAAACATAGGCTTCCAATATATCAATCTTTACGTCTCGACCATTTCGAGACTCCTCGTCATGTCCATGATCACATCCGGGACTCCGAACAACCTTCGGTACATCAAAATGCATAAACTCATAATATAACTGTCATCGTAACCTTAAGCGTGCGGACCCTACGGGTTCGAGAACAATGTAGACATGACCGAGACACGTCTCCTGTCAATAACCAATAGCGGGACCTGGATGCCCATATTGGCTCCTACATATTCTACGAAGATCTTTATCGGTCAGACCGCATAACAACATACGTTGTTCCCTTTGTCATCGGTATGTTACTTGCCCGAGATTCGATCGTCGGTATCCAATACCTAGTTCAATCTCGTTACCGGCAAGTCTCTTTACTCGTTCCGTAATACATCATTTCACAACTAACATATTAGTTGTAATGCTTGCAAGGCTTATGTGATGTGTATTACCGAGAGGGCCCAGAGATACCTCTCCGACAATCGGAGTGACAAATCCTAATCTCGATATACGCCAACCCAACATCTACCTTCGGAGACACCTGTAATGCTCCTTTATAATCACCCAGTTACGTTGTGACGTTTGGTAGCACCCAAAGTGTTCCTCCGGCAAACGACAGTTGCATAATCTCATAGTCATAGGAACATGTATAAGTCATGAAGAAAGCAATAGCAACATACTAAACGATCGTGTGCTAAGCTAATGGAATGGGTCATGTCAATCAGATCATTCAACTAATGATGTGACCTCGTTAATCAAATAACAACTCATTGTTCATGGTTAGGAAACATAACCATCTTTGATTAACGAGCTAGTCAAGTAGAGGCATACTAGTGACACTTTGTTTGTCTATGTATTCACACATGTATTATGTTTCCGGTTAATACAATTCTAGCATGAATAATAAACATTTATCATGATTATAAGGAAATAAATAATAACTTTATTATTGCCTCTAGGGCATATTTCCTTCAATAGGCACCAGCGGTAGTACCGTGCGGTGGCGCGGTAGTACCGCAGGTGCCCACGGTAGTACCGCTCCCTTGGAGCTGCACTATCGCTGCCCACCAGGCTAGTACCGCTCCTTCGCGGTAGTAGGGGCGGATGTAATTTTTTACATACGCACCTACCGCCGTAGTACCTCTTTCGCTCCGTGGTAGTACCGTGCTATGTTGTCAGGCAGTAGTACCGCCCCTCGGCAGTACTATTGTGTCGGGTTTTTGCTTCTTCTGTTTCTTTGCGGAAGTAGGCACGGATGTTTCCTCCCCCTGGCTAGGGGATTTCTGCCTTACGGTAGTACCGCATGGAGGCGTGGTAGTACCGCCCTCAGCTCCTGCGCGTCAGATCTGACCTTGCTGTCGCTGGGGTTGCGGCAGTACCACGGGCCTGTACGGTAGTACCGCATGGCCATGCGGTAGTACCGCTGGCCTGGCGCGGTAGTACCGCTGGCCGCGGGCTGGTTTGTGGGTAGCGGTTGGATCTTTGTCCTACCTATATAAGGAGTCCCCTTCTTCCCTGTTGACTCATCTCTTCTAACCCTAAGCTCCATTATTGCTCTAAGCTCCATTTTCGCCCGATCTCACTCCCTAGCCAATCAAACTTGTTTATTTGTTCGGGAGTGGTTGAGAAGGCCTCGATCCACACTTCCACCAAGAGAAATTTGATTTCCCCCCACTAATCCCTTGCGGATCTTGTTACTCTTGGGTGTTTGAGCATCCTAGACGGTTGAGGTCACCGCGAAGCCATAGTCCATTGTGGTGAAGCTTCATGGTGTCGTTGGGAGCCTCCAATTGAGTTGTGGAGATTGCCCCAACCTTGTTTGTAAAGGTTCGGCCGCCGCCTCCAAGGGCACCAATAGTGGAATCACGGCATCTCGCATTGTGTGAGGGCGTGAGGAAAATACAGTGGCCCTAGTGGCTTCTTGGGGAGCATTGTGCCTCCACACCGCTCCAACGGAGACATACTTCCTCTCAAAGGGAAGGAACTTCGGTAACACATCCTCGTCTCCACCGTCTCCACTCTTGGTTATCTCATGCCTTTACTTGTGCAAGTTTATTTGTATCGTATCACTTGCTTGCTTGTGTTCCTATCCTTGTTGCATCATATAGGTTGCTCACCTAGTTTCATATCTAGACAGCCTACTTTGATGCAAATTGTTAAAGAAAAGCTAAAAATTGTTAGTTGCCTATTCACCCCCCTCTAGTCAACCATATCGATCCTTTCAATTGGTATTAGAGCCAGGTTTCTTCATTAAGGACTTTACTGTCTGAAGAGTATGGTTAATACCGTAGAAGGTGTGGAGGAACACTCCGATGTGAATCCGACCTCGTCTACGGGCGATGGGGGAACCTCGGTCTCTTATGAGGAGTTCAATGTGGCCTTGGAGACATTGAAAACCTCCATGATGACCGAGGTTGAAAGCATGTTTACTATATTCCTTGAGGGGCTTAAACTATCCACCGCACCGTTGAAAGTGGGTGATCCCACCGACAAGGTGACGGATGCTATCTCCGATAAGGGGGAAGCTAGTAGTGAAAAGGCTCCTTCTTCTAGTGGTAAAAATGGCACCGGCATCTTTGCTCATGTGGAACCACCACTTGTTTATGGTGGACCGGTTCCTTCCACTCATTTGAATCATGCCGGTCCTCCCCCTAAGATTGTGAAAAATGAGGACTTTGATTCTTGGGTTTACCGCTTTAAACGTCATTTAAATCATGTGAACACTAACCTTTGGAGAATCGTTGAAGAATGTTTATATCCGCGTGATCCAAGCAACTTCACTCCTCGAGAAGCCGCGGATAATCAATTCAATGAGAATGCTCTCTTCATCATTCAAGATGCAATCCCACCCGAAGACCTACCTCATCTTTGGCCCTTCGCCTTGGCCAAAGACGCATGGCACTGTGTTGTCTCTCTCTACCGGGGAAGCGCAAGCATTCAACGCTCCAACTATGAAGTGGTGCAAGATGAGGCCGATGAGTTTGCAATGAAAGAAGATGAAGAACCTCGTGAGCTTTATCGGAGAGTAACCAAACTCGCGGTCTCACTACGAGATCACGGGAGCAAGGACAGGGATGACAATTGGATCAAGCGGAAATTCCTCAAGGAAATGATGCCCTACCACAAGGCCATGTCCTCCGTCATTCGTCAAAGACCGGACTTCCACACTTTGACCTCAAGCGAAGTGTTGGATGAGTTTGTGGCCATGAACATTTTGGACAAGACCGCCGACAATGCGGTGCTTCGTTCTCAAAGGGCAAAGAAGCCCAACCTTGCATTGAAGGCCAAGCTCAACGTTGAAGTAGAAGAGGAGGAAGAAGAGGAGAGCAACCCCGAAGATACAAAGTATGCATATCATGAACACATGGCACTCGCTTAAAGGCAATTTTGGAGCAAGAAAAACTCGAGGCCAAACTTTAGCAAAAACAACTCAAGTGGCACGAAGAGCAAGCAACGTGTAAGGACTTGCTACAATTGTGGCAACGTGAGTCATTTTGTTGCGGAGTACCCGTATGAGAAGAGGGAAGACAATGGTGGCAAGCTCATCCGAAAGGACAAGGCCAAGTCGTTCCCCAACAAGAGCAACTTCACCAAGAAGACTCCTCCCAAGGCATTGGTGGTACAAGAAGAGTACAATGAGGATGATGAAGGTGATGAGTCGGTTGCCATGGCCTCCGTTTCCATTGCGACGACTCCACGGGTGTCTCTCTTCGACTCACCCAATGAGAGCATCACCGCCAAGTGCCTCATGGCTAAAGCCACCAACAAGGTAACCCCCAACATCAAAACTACCATCATTAATCATCCTTCTCCGACGGATAGCATTAATGAACTTGAGGGAGCTAATGTGGAGGCAAATGAGTTTGAGGCCTTTATGGGCAAACTTAAGGGAAAATCCAAGAAGCACTTTGTTGCTCTCTTGGAACAACTTGGTGAAGCCAATGACATGATCGAGGCTCACGAAGACACCATCACTAAGATGGAAGGGCATAGTCGTGACTATGCCGATGAGATTTCGGATCTTTCCAATGCTCTTGAGGAAGAGCATGGTCTTCGTTTGGCTCTTGAGGAGTCACACAACGTTGATCATGCTAAGTTAAAGAAAGATTATGATCATGTCCTCATTGTTTCTCATGTGCTAAACTCCGAGAAGGACAAACTTGAGGTTGATCTTGCTAGACTCAAAGAGGAGTTTGATCTACTTGACAAGGCTCACAATGTCTTGAAGGGTGCTCTTGCTAGCCTCAAAGAGTCTCATGATCAACTTCAAGTAAAGCTAACCAAGGAAAAAGCCACTTTTCCTCGTATGATGTTAATTGATAATGCAAATGCTACTAACCCGTGTTGTGAGCATGTGCATCTCGTTGAGGAGAACGCTAAGCTAAAGGGGCAACTTGAGAGAGGTCTTGCGACTTGCATACAAGGCAAGAAGAACCTCAACGACCTCTTGATCAACCAAAAGGGAGTTGTGGCCAAGGACGGGGTTGGGTACGTGCCCGACTCCAAGAACAAGAAGAAGAATGACAAGATCAAACGACCTCCTCATCTCATGCAAACCTTTGTGAAGGAGGGAGAGAGTGCCTCCGAGGAGAAGAAGAAGAACAATGCGAAGGGTAGCATTGTCAAAAAGGGCAATGTCATTCCTCGCATCAAAGCCGGCGACTTTAATCCTTCTTATGTGTTATGCCGTGCTAGTGATGGGCATGTCTATGCCAAATTCGTTGGTTCTCCTCATGAATACATTGAATGGTCTATTTGGGTTCCAAAGACCCTTGTTACTAACATCAAAGTAACCATTACAAAATGGGTACCTAAAACCAAGCATTAATCTCTTGTAGGTGTTTGCTTCCGGTGGGGGATCATGGTTGCTCGATAGTGGAGCTACAAATCATATGACCGGAAGCAAGGACTTGGTGGTGGACGTGCAAGATTCCATCTATGCCCACCAATGTCGAGTGGGGTGACGCCTCATCCTCTAAGGTATTGGGACTTGGCAAGGTGGTCATCTCTCATGATCTCATGATCGAGAAGGTCATGATTGTTGAGTCCCTTGCATACAATTTACTTTCCGTTCGTCAACTTGCAATCATGGGCTTTGCCACTTTCTTTGATATCGATATCATGGCCCTCTTGTGGAGCAATACTCTTAAAGTAGCCTTTGTTGGGCATGTCGAGAACGGTCTATATGTGATTAAATTTTCGGAGCGACCCACTAAGACCGCGACATGCCTAATGGCTAAAGTTGATGTGGGATGGCTTTGGCATCGCCGTCTAGCCCATGTCAATATGAGATCTTTGCAAAGTCTCCTCAAGGGGGACCATGTCCGTGGACTAACGAATGTTAGTTTTGCTAAAGATCGTGCTTGCAGTGCTTGTATCAAAGGAAAGCTACATGAGAAGGCTCACCCTCCCACGACTATCATTTACTCAAAGAGGCCTTTGGAGCTCCTTCACATGGATCTCTTTGGGCCTCCATCCTTCGATAGTCTTGGGGGTAGGAAGTATTGCTTGGTGATTGTGGATGACTACTCAAGATACACTTGGGTGTATTTCTTCAAGAGGAAGAGCGAGACCCAACAAACCGTCATTGACTTTGCAAATGAAGCACAACGTCAACACAATGCAAAGATCTTGACAATAAGAAGTGACAACGGCACCGAGTTCAAGAACTACACCTTGGATGAGTTTCTTAGTGATGAGGGATCAAGCATCAATATTCCGCACCTTACACCCCTCAACAAAATGGTGTTGCGGAGAGGAAGAACAAGACGTTGATGGATGCGGCAAGGACCATGATGGCGGAGTTCAAGTCTCCGTACAACTTTTGGGCCGAAGCCATCAACACCGCGTGTCATGCATCCAATCGGCTCTACCTCCGCAAGGGCTTGAACAAGACTCCATATGAGATACTCACCGGTAACAAGCCCAACCTCAAGTACTTTCGGGTGTTCGGGTGTAAGTGTTTCATTCTCAATAAAGGTGTTCGGTTGTCTAAATTTGAGGCTAGAGCTTATGAGGGCATATTTTTTGGTTATGCTACAAACTCTCATGCTTACCGTGTCCTCAATAAATCCACGGGACTTATTGAGGAGACATGTAACATGGAGTTTGATGAGAATAACGGCTCCCAAGTGGAGCAAAGTGGCACTTGTGATGTAGGTGATGAAATTCCTCCTCAAGCCATAAGAAGAATGGGTGTTGGTTTTATCCTACCCATTGAGGAACCCCTTGTGGCCGAAGGAGAAGGAAAAAGCTCCACTCAAGTGGATCCATCACCAACCCAAGGCCCACACGCTTCCGAAGAACAACATGAAGGCCCTCATCCTCAAGAACATGACCAAGGGCAAGATCATGCTCAAGGCGGTGTTGACACATCAAGTGATGCCCAAGGTCAAGTTCTCTCCTCCGAGCAAGTCCAAGAACAAGAACAAGCTCAAGACGACGCTCAAGATGATCAAGTGACCACTCCTCGTCTCACCCCCGAGGAGGAATTGGAGCGTCGTGCCGCCAAGGTTGCTTCCAAGATCTCCACCAAGGATCATCTCATGACGAATGTGCTTGGAAGCTTAAGAAAGGGGGTAAGCACTCGTAGACAATTAGCAAACTATTGTGAGCATCACGCATTTGTCTCTTGTGTCGTACCCCACAAGGTCTATGAGGCGCTAGAAGATCCAGATTGGCTCAATGCCATGCATGAAGAACTCAACAACTTCGAGCGCAACAAAGTGTGGAGATTGGTGCCAAGACCGACGGGGAACCACAATGTCATTGGAACCAAGTGGATATTTAAGAACAAGCAAGATGCCCATGGGATTATCATTCACAACAAGGCTCGTTTGGTAGCACAAGGCTACTCCCAAGTCGAGGGTATCGACTACGGTGAAACCTTTGCTCCCGTTGCTCGTCTTGAACCTATTCGCATGTTGATTGCTTATACTTCTCATCATAACTTTAAGTTACAACAAATGGATGTGAAGAGTCCTTTTCTTAATGGTCCCATTAATGAATTGGTTTATGTCAAGCAACCCCCCGGGTTTGAGGATCCCTACTTTCCCGATCATGTGTGTCAACTCGATAAGGCACTCTATGGCCTTAAACAAGCCCCACGTGCGTGGTATGACCACCTTACCGAGTTGTTACAAGACCGTGGTTTTGAAGTTGGGCTAATCGACCCCACTCTTTTTACTAAGAAGGTCAAAGGGGAGTTGTTTGTGTGCCAATTATATGTTGATGATATCATCTTTGGTTCCCCTAACAAAGCTTTCAATGAGGAATTTGCCGCTCTCATGACCTCAAAGTTCGAGATGTCTTCCATGGGAGAGTTGAAGTTCTTTCTAGGGTTCAAAGTGAAGCAAAGAAGAGAAGGAACCTTCATCAACCAAGCCAAATATACTCAAGACATGCTCAAGAGATTCAAGCTAAGTGATGTCAAGCGGGCTTCCACTCCAATGCCCACCAAGTGCCAACTTGACATAGATCCCAACGGTAAAGCGGTGGATCAAAAGGTATATCGCTCCATGATAGGCTCCTTGCTTTACCTTTGTGCATCTAGACCGGATATCATGTTGAGTGTGGGAATTTGTGCACGGTTTCAAGCCGCACCTAAGGAAAGTCACTATGTGGCGGTCAAACGAATCTTTCGATATTTGGCTCATACCCCAAACTTTGGCTTATGGTACCCAAGAGGAGCAAACTTCAAGCTTGTAGGGTATTCGGATTCCGATTGGGCGGGAGACAAAGTGGATAGGAAGTCCACTTCTGGAGGGTGCCAATTCCTTGGTTGCTCTTTGGTAAGTTGTGTGTCTCTCTCCTCCACTGAAGCGGAGTATGTGGCGGCCGGTAGTTGTTGTGTATAACTCTTATGGATGAGGCAAACTTTAAAGGATTACGGTGTCATTTGTGACAAAGTGCCTCTTTGGTGTGACAATGAAAGTGCCATCAAGATCTCTCTCAACCCGGTGCAACACTTCAAGACGAAGCATATCGAGATCCGGTATCACTTCATCCGGGATCACATTAGGCGAGGAGAGATCGAGCTCAACTATGTCAACACTCATGATAACCTTGCAGATATTTTCACGAAGCCCTTGGATGAAGCAAGATTTCGCGAGTTAAGGCATGAGCTAAATATCATTGATTCGAGCAATGTTGCTTGAACCCTTGCACACCCCACCATACTCAACGTGTTGTCTTTTTTATATGTAGGCATGGACATAGGGGGAGTGTTGTTCTCTCAATGAACTCTCCCTCCCCCCATTATGCATAAATTGATCAAGTCTTTCACATTACCCATGTTTGATGGTACTTGTGCTTCAAAGACGAGTTTTGGTCATGGACCCAAGGATAATTATTCGCGGTGCCATACCAATTGACTCAAACATAGGTGGCTACAGCCATCGCCCTCTCTTTGGAGAGGTGGTGTCTCATGGTTGTTTCGTTTTGTCGTTTGCCTTTCTGCCTTTGTGTGTAGCGTGGTCTCATGGTGCCGTGTTGCCTCGGAGTGTTAGTGCAAAGACCCCGTTTTTCATGTGCTTAAAACGTGCATCTTCTTGAGCCCACGGTACTACCGCGGCTTGCCGCGGTACTACCGCTTTGAGAGGCACGGTACTACCGCGCCATAGCGCGGTACTACCGCTCAGGTGCGGTACTTCGGAAGTACCGCGCCGAGCGGTACTACCGCGATGGGGCACAGTACTACCGTGCCGTCGAGGGAGCGTGGGGGTTACGACTCGGGCAGGGGAGTTCCAACTCCCCATACCCATTCACTTGTCTCTCTCCCCACATCTCTCTCTCTCTTGCTCAAGAACGGCGCCGGAGGCCCTCGTCGGATCTCCGTCTCCGGCCACTCTCCTCGGATTCCGACCGGTGGGATCATTCCCCACCACTTCCTCTTGCCATGGACCAAGGTTTTTCCCCAAATCCCTCTTTTTCTTGGTTGTTCTCCCGCTTCTAGGTTTTTGGGGAGATGCTTGTTGTTCTTGAGATTTTAGGCCAAATCTATGCAAGAGTAGGATGTAGGAGAGTCGTGTTGCGTAGGAATCATACTTGATATGTTGTCTTGTGGTAGATTTGTCCAACCGTAGTACCGCCGCGGTTTCGCGGGCTTTTCTCAGATTTGAACTTGTTCGGATCTGACACGGTGCGGTACTACCGTGTCTCATGTGTGGTACTACCGCTCGTGCGGTACTACCGCCCATCAGGTGCGGTACTACCGCGCTAGCTCGTGCGGTACTACCGCTCATCAGACGCGGTACTACCGCGCTAGCTGAGGGACTAAGCTCGTACTACCGCTCCTAGACCCGGTACTACCGTGACCTTACACGGTACTACCGCGACTAAGAGCAGTACTACTATCTTAGTTCCGCAGCACTTGGCAGTACTACCATAGGGGTCAAATCTCTCTCTAGGCAATTATCTTGTGTGCTTTCTGCATGTTTCTTTTGCTTTGTTGTGGTCTTTGCATTGATCCCTCTTGTTTGTCGTGGGTGTTTTGTGTTTTGTGTCTCAGGTGGTGGCTCTCGCTGTTCCAATCCTAGTCATGACACTGGCTCCAAGCGTCTGCGCAACCCCCAAGATGAAGCCCCAGAGGGCTCCAATGCCCCCAAGCGCAATGTCAAGACCACTGCCAGTAAGCAAAAGGAACCTGCTAAGGGCATGGATGAGATTTCAGTCACTGAGTATGTCGAACGCCGGAAGATCAATCCCTATGTGAATGCTCGGGCTATCCTCAGAGGCACCGAGTTGTTTTGGACCAAGCAACAGGCTCTCATCTATCTGGATGTGATCAAGAACAAGCAGAATACCTTCGTGGATGTCAAGTGGATTGACATGAATCACATGCGGAAGGACAAGTTTCGTGACTATTTTGGAGAGGCTCTGGACTTGGTGGAGCAGTTTGCTATTGAACCGGTGATCTCCTTTCACCTTGACTATGACCCTGAGCTTATCTGTCAGTTCTTTGCCTCAGTGTACTTTCATCCCGGGGATGAGCGGAGGATGATCTGGATGACCAACGGCCGTCAGCTGTCTGCTACATGGAAGGAGTTCATGGATCTGCTTCACATTCCTGATGACGGGCTTCACACCCCCGTTGGTGTTCGCCCCCATGCCAACTCTGAGTCTGCCAACAAGAACCTGCTTCAGCCTTTCCTTGTTGAGAAGGTGCTCCCCAATGGCAAGTCAACTTGGGTGTTGAACTCCTTTCTGGATATCATGCATAGCATCTTCCGCAACACTCTATTCCCACGCATTGGCGACAAGGACAAGGTCCATGCCTATCTAGTGGACATGTTGCTCCTGTGTGTAGAGGCACGTTCATCTTAGACTCAGCCACTTGATGTCTCACACATCATGTGGTGTGAGCTTCGATTTGCGGTGTTCACTCGCAAGGTACCTATCTATGGACCGTACCTGTTTCTGCTGCTCTCCACCACTTGGGAGAAGATGTACCCTGGTGATGAGTTCCTTGCTCCAGACTGGATTCGCCATGAGTCCATCAGCCTCCGCGTCAAGCCCAACTGGGCCAACACCACTACCCGTGCTGAGGCCTCTTCTGCTAGGAGGGCTGTTGGTGAGGAGGAGGCTGCTGCTGAGAATATTGTTGAGGACCGTCCTGCTAGATCCACCACACCTTCCTCTGAGCCATCGCGGGCCAAGAAGTTAAAGGACAAGATGAAGACTCTTTTCTGCATGCAGGCAAAGGGACAGTACATGGCTCATGTGGCAGACAAGGAGAGTCGCCGCCGTGACAAGAAGGTTATGAAGCTCTTTGGAGAGGATGTGTCTGGCGGGTCTGAGGACGTCATCACGCCTGAGGCTGCCTGGATGTCGAAGCCGGGATACAAGTGGACCAGTTCAGGGGAAGACATCGAGGAGACCGTCCCCGCCGCTGAGTCTGAAGAGGAGCACGAGGAGCAGTGGGACGACTTCTCTGCCTGAGCCACCCCGTGTGTGTAGGTGTCCTCTCTGCCTTTTTGGCGTCTTGATGCCAAAGGGGGAGAGAGTGTAGGGATTTGCGTTGTGTCGTGCTTGGTGTGTTTGTTTGCTTTGTTGTTTGGGCCTCGTTTGCCTCGTTTCGTTTGCTTTTGTTTGGTTTAAGCTTTCGAGACCTATCCTTCATATGGTGTAAGACATATGCACTCTATCTATCTTAGTTAACTTATGTTTGTGCTATCTTGTCTTGTGATAGCCTTCCTATTACTAGATATGCCTCGTCTCTATAATATAGGGGGAGCTTTGATCCTAGTATGTGTGTCGTGCAATTCAAAGCACTCATCTAAGTGGCATACATCTAGGGGGAGCCCGTCTATATTCTAGAGAGGAGGGGTTTGTGGTTGCTTAATATTATTTCCCCTGTGCAAATCCCGTATTGTCATCAATCCACCAAAAAGGGGGAGATTGTAAGGGCATATTTATCCCTAAGGTGTTTTGGTGATTGATGAAAACGCGTTTGTGGACTAATCATGTGCCTTAAGTATCCCAGACATTTCATCGCTAGGCACAAGATGGTTGGGTGCCCCTCGAAGACTGTTGAAGACGGCGTCTTTTCTACGTTTCTTTTTGGTGGATTTGAGTCGTAGGAAAGCAGTACTATTAAGAGGGGGTCCGCGTCGGAAAGGTTTGGGTGGAATCATCACGTACACGTCTCCTTCTTGTCCCCTCCTTTTCCCTTGGAGCTTCCTCCGCTTTCTCGCCTCCCTGGTTCTGGCTGCTGATTTGGGTCGCGGTAGTACTGCTCCCAGGAGAGCGGTAGTACCGTAGGCACCAGCGGTAGTACCGTGCGGTGGCGCGGTAGTACCGCAGGTGCCCACGGTAGTACCGCTCCTCTGGAGCTGCACTACCGCTGCCCACCAGGCTAGTACCGCTCCTTTGCGGTAGTAGGGGCGGATGCCATTTTTTACATCCACACCTACCGCGGTAGTACCGCTTTCGCTCCGCGGTAGTACCGTGCTATGTTGTCAGGCAGTAGTACCGCCCCTCGGCAGTACTACTGTGTCGGGTTTTTGCTTCTTCCGTTTTTTTGTGGAATTAGGCACGGATGTTTCCTCCCCCCTGGCTAGGGGATTTCTGCCTTACGGTAGTACCGCATGGGGGCGCGGTAGTACCGCACTCGTGGAAGTACCACCCTCGGCTCCTGCGCGTCAGATCTGACCTTCCTGTCGCTGGGGTTGCGGCAGTACCGCGGGCCTGTACGGTAGTACCGCATGGCCGTGCGGTAGTACCGCTTGGTAGCAAGCGGTAGTACCGTGCAGCCTTGCGGTAGTACCGCTGGCCGCGGGCTGGTTGGTGGGTAATGGTTGGATCTTTGTCCTACCTATATAAGGAGTCCCCTTCTTCCCCGTTGACTCATCTCTTCCAACCCTAAGCTCCATTATTGCTCTAAGCTCCATTTTCGCCCGATCTCACTCCCTAGTCAATCAAACTTGTTGATTTGTTCGGAAGTGGTTGAGAAGGCCTCGATCCACACTTCCATCAAGAGAAATTTGATTCCCCCCACTAATCCCTTGCGGATCTTGTTACTCTTGGGTGTTTGAGCATCCTAGACGGTTGAGGTCACCGCGAAGCCATAGTCCATTGTGGTGAAGCTTCGTGGTGTCGTTGGGAGCCTCCAATTGAGTTGTGGAGATTGCCCCAACCTTGTTTGTAAAGGTTCGGTCGCCGCCTCAAGGGCACCAATAGTGGAATCACGGCATCTCACATTGTGTGAGGGCGTGAGGAGAATACGGTGGCCCTAGTGGCTTCTTGGGGAGCATTGTGCCTCCACACCGCTCCAACGAAGACGTACTTCCTCTCAAAGGAAAGGAACTTCGGCAACACATCCTCGTCTCCACCGTCTCCACTCTTGGTTATCTCGTGCCTTTACTTGTGCAAGCTTATTTATATCATATCACTTGCTTGCTTGTGTTCCTATTCTTGTTGCATCATATAGGTTGCTCACCTAGTTGCATATCTAGACAACCTACTTTGATGCAAAGTTTAAATTGTTAAAGAAAAGCTAAAAATTGTTAGTTGCCTATTCACCCCCCTCTAGTCAACCATATCGATCCTTTCAGTGTGGGCATCAAGGATCGCCCGTGCCTTGATTGCCCACAGGGTGTAGCCGTCCGGCGCGAGCACCGGCATCCCCATGGACACCGATCCGCCCGCGCTGCCTCCGCCGTGTGGAACCAGAGCCATCGCCGGCGATCTCCTTCAGCTCGCTTCGTCACCTTGCTCTGATACCAAATGTTGGCGCAGCGATCTCGAGCACTCGACGGTGATCACCGAACACACGACCAGAGAGGAGGAGGAAGAACACAGAGAGTTTGCCGGCGCATGAACGCCCACCCCCCACACGAACGGGTTCTTTGTATTTCTCCTCGAGCACGAACTCGATCTCGTCAGCGATTACACAGGGGTGGAGTGGATCTTATACCCGCGAGGTCCGACATGCCGGGCCACGCTCGAACGCACCCACCTTCCACTCGCCACGCCCCGCACGCGCCGGCTCGCGCGCTCCGATCACGCACGCATGCGATCGCCGCGGCCATGCTGCGCGCCCGACGCAGTCCACTCCCCCTAAACCTCGCCAGCTAACTCACGCGGCCACGCGCACACACGCACACCTACACTTGGGCACGCACGCACGCGCCCAAGCTCGCCCTGGCCCGAGTCCGATGTGGCCACCGCACGCACGCACGCACACCGCACACCGGGCTCAGCACGGCTTATTCCCAACAGGGCGCTTCCACGTTAACTTCGAGCCTCCATCCGGGTTGACGACTGTTGATGGATGTCTCTGTCTGCCGTGGTATTGCCGACAAGGACTGCTTGTAGCGGCCACATGCTACGACTTCCTCAGTGCCGGAGCACTTCATGACGACGCATGTTTTGATCACGAGGGCATCACTGTCCTCGAGGTTAGCAATGGCGCAGGCGTACAATACAGGCACGACTCACCATTGAAGCTAGTGAACATGTAGGTGAAGCCGGGAAGCTGGGACTGGGAGATTGGCACGGTGACAAATGAGGAAGACGGAGAAGATAGCGAACTGGAGCGGCGCAACCTCGGCAACCTAGGAGCGTGGCGAATTCGAACAGTAGGTCGTAGGAGCGAAGCTCCGCGAGCAGGGCCACTACGTGCGGCCTGGTGCTGTTGACGGCGGGCTTGATAAGCTCGGCACCATCTGCCAAGACCTCGGCCGTGTTCGGGTCTCGACGCCTTAGAGGTCACCGGTACGCGCTTGAGGCGCAGTAGCGCCACTGCCAGCGCGTCTCCGGCGAGCCCAGCATGACTTCTGCGCGGGGCACGTTCTCCACGGCCAACAGCGGCATGACCTGCATGGCTGCACCCAGAGGCGGAGTCAGGATTTCTCAAAGCCTAGGGCTAAAACTAACTGACTAAAAATAACGTCAAATAGCATGCACACCAACATGTGCTAGAAGTATGCCACAAATTCACATTAAAGATGAAATGTAAATTCCTTATTACCATGAGAGAAAATTTGATAAAACAAATAATTTAACAAAGTGCATTTTACAAACATTGTTTGGTACCAAATTGATGAAGACTTGCTTAATTCTAGGCAATTGTTTCTTCACCAGCAATAGTAGAAAGACCTGGAGCTGCAAACATAAAATCGAGTATTTAAAATTAAGACACTGGACATATACTAAAATCAATTGTTCGTATGATATTTTGCAAAAAAAATACCATTGTCACGAAGTGCACGAGGTAGTAGCCCCTTTTGTTTCCTCATTTTTTGATAGCACTGTATAATCTTAATATCATCAATGCTTGTAAATACATCACGCTCAATATAGCACACCAAACGATGATTCATCCATTCATCATTCATCTTATTCCGCAATTCAGTTTTGACAATGCTCATAGCTGAGAAAGCTCTTTCTACGGTTGCTGTAGTGACAAAGCAGAATCAAGGATTTTGAACAATATTTCCTCTTCAATTGTTTGAATCCTCTTCATCTTAGATTTTGAACAATATTTTCTGTTAACAAATAACAATGAAATAGAAGTGATTAAAGTAATACAATTGAATGTCACAAACTCATTGACTTGGGCAAATAGAAAGAAAACTAAAGAAAATTAGATGACAGATACAATAAACTGAAGATTACCTGTCCTGTCTTGCTGTCTAGCCGATTCTGAAGATGATAAGGAAGAAGGGCTGGAGCCCGGAGGGCACTGCTAGGAGTCGACGAGGCGATGATCCGTGCTCTGAGCGGCGAGCGCCAGCCGCCTGGGCGCAAGTACAGACACGGGACGCCGATCTGTCCCATGGGAAACGGTGGGCGGCTGAGGCGGCGCAGCTGTGAACGGAGATGTTTTTTGATCAATTGGGCGAAAGATGAGGCGAAACACTGGATGATCGATTCCTTAGAAATCGCTACTAACCAAACCAACTATGGTGGTCTCGAGTCGTGGCATAGGACATCTCCATTGGGCTGGGAAGTGGGAACTTATGTGGGCTGAACATGGGGCTATGCTTGCACGCCTGGGGCTGGGCCTTGTATGTATATAAATATAAAAAAGAAACTAATGAATGTATGCCTACTAGATGGGCCAAGCCTGGGGCTCCACGAATATTGATCGTGCCCTCCATTCCAGCTTGGCCACACGAAGAGAAGAGGCAGGCTGGGGGGTGGGAGCTCGACGATGGGGCACTGATGGCACGGCAGAGGTGAGGTATGGAGCATCGGGACGGAGAGGAGTCTATTTATAAGCAAATATAAAGGCGGTGGAACTGCTGCACCAGATTCTACGGGAGCCTTCTTTAGGAGAGGAGAAGAATCTAGAAGAGAGAGAACTAACGAAATATCTGGAAGGAACCAACCACCCATACCTCCACAAATCACGTTTTAAAAAATGTGAACCTGTGCAAAAAATGACACGTAGGCAATATCTGAGGACATGCAGATCAGATCGTCCCAATCCAAAGACACGCTAGCATCATGCTGTCCACATGCAAATTGAACACGGGATCAGTATATGCATGCAAATATCCAGAGAAGAAAGAGGGACGTAGTCAAATCAAACTCATCGAGCCCACGTGAACCGATCAGGGACAAAGAGCATGTTGCATGTCCCGACTTACCCCACATGCAATAAAAAATACTAAACCCACCAAAAGAAGCATCACAGCAGTTCAAAAAATTTGGAACGAAACCCTGGATACACAATGCATTTGTACACCACCATGTGTTAGAATTAATGGGCTAGGCCCATAGCAATTTCTGAAATCTCAAAGCCCATGTGTAAAATGGCAAGTGGTGGTGCTAAGTTTAGTCCCACCTTGAAAGTTGAAGAAGAGTTGGACCTCTTTATATAATGGGTTCTCTCTACCACTCTAAGTGATGTGTGAGAAGAGAAAGGGAAAACCACATGCGCGCGCTCGCTCGCCTCGCCTGGGCGGGGCGGGGCGTACATGCGACATGCGCGTGAATGGTCTGCCGAAATCCGGTCCGTCTCCTTGCAGGAGCGCAGCTTCCTTTTGCCGTTTTATTTTTATGTCTTGGAAGACAAGTTTTTTGATTTCTTGTCCGGCAAGTATACGAATTAGAAACCGAGTCGGTTTGGGATTGTAGTCGCGACACAATACCGCCTCTGGTCCTAATATATATACAGCTAGCCAGAGATACACCGAAAAACACTTAGGGTTTTGCCTCATCTCACAACTTGCGCCGCCATCGTAGTCTACTCCATCCCAAACGCCGGCGTGCATCGGCGCTTGGGAGAGCAGGTCTCCGGAACCGTTCGTCTTTGCGATCCTGCACCGGAAGAGGACGAATTAGGTTTTTGGGAAGCGCTGTGCGCGACTGCTCAAATTCGTCATCACGGGTCGTCTTCCGTCCAAGTCTGGCGGTGCTACTCATCGTCGTATTCATCGCCGACAGCAGCAGATCGTCGCCAACATCGTCATCAACACTGCGCACCCATAATAGCTAACGATCAGTACGTCCAACATCCTTTGTTCATGTCTGTTTCTACAGCTACTGTTACGTGTTTGCTGCTGTTATGCATGTCTTGCTGTTCTTCTAGTTTGCTAGATTTTTGCATGCTAGTATTTCTTCTAGTCATGAATTATTTACTGGAATTAATCATGAACTTGCCTAATTTTCCAACACCATGTACCAAAAAATAGCACGTGCCATATCCAAATCTCATCATGGGTCATTTTCATCCAAGTGGTGAATAATGGAGTGAAAACCTTGCCGGATATAGAGGCTTGGTTATATACACTTATTTTAAATGTGCGAATATATTAGGATTAGTGGCAGATATACTTATACAACATTTCATTTGCAATTTAGACCTTATGTAGTACTGCCTTCATATCAAAATATAAAATGATTTTTGGTCTAGATTTAGATTAAAAAGCTGTTTTATATTTTATTACACAGGTAGTATATGGGGCATGAGTTGGCAATCAGTCCATCCTTTTAGTATGCATAGCACAAATGCCCGAGCGTTGCAATGGGAGACATTGTTATACGTCTCATGCCTCACTAATTTTCATCCATCTCATCTCCTCTTTTCAGTCCGCCACATACCCGTGCGTTGCAACAGGATAAAAATTACCTGCACTCCTATGGTATTTGTAAAAAAGCAATGCATTGCAACAGGATAAAAATTCACGACACTCCATATGGCCAAGAGATCCCATTTTAAACATCTCAATAGGTCATCGACATTTTTATTATGCGCTTCATATAATTCCGTTTAATTAGAGAGTTTTCCTTCCTTGTTTCTCTAACTGAAATTGGTGTACGACTTCCTCTTTTCCACTCGACATCCATGGGGTGTACCTTTCCAATCCCCATGTCAACTATTAAAAGATTTAACTTGCCACTGTATTCGCATCAATACATTAACCTATTATATATAAGAAGTCATTGTTGGTTAAAAAGAGAAAAATAGACAAAAACATCTTCCAAAAAGCAAGCCATTTATCTAGTGAAACATATATGAAAATTTACAATGTGATTTTTTTTGCGGTGAAAAACCCAGATAAAAGAAATATATGATAGAAAATAATAACACCTAAAAGCAAAACATTAGGAACTTCATTTGGCATACCTTTATTATAGCAAATAATCATCATTAGATGGTCTACTCGCAAAAGAAAAATATTAGATGACCAAAATTGTATACAAACACTATAAGTATGTAAAAAAATATTAGATGTGTCCACGCAATAGTGTACTGTTCACGTCCAGAATGCACACGTGTGTTTTGTGCTAGGCTGAGGCCCCTGGTCGCATTTGCCCGGCTTGAGATTTCTTTCCTCCCCTTACCAATTCATTTCCTTTCTTATTCTTTGTCTCTTTCTTGCCTTATTTATTTCCTTTCTTTCTTTATTTGCCTCAATTTCTTTCCTTCGCTTTCTTTTGTCTCCATTACTTTCCTTATTTTTTTTGTCTCCATTCCTTTCTTGCCTTAATTATTATACGTCTTCATTATTTCTTTGTCTCAGTCCTTTCTTTCCTCTTTGATTATTTTTAATTCCTAAGACGGCTACTTAATACCAGGAAACTGAAAAACATATATAAATGGAAAGAATTCTATTTCAGCGGGCGACGTGGGATTTAGTCTAACAATGGAGTTTGTGCAGCATTGATGGGCCGGCCCATAGTCCCCATCCAACCATTCAATACATATACACTTTATCTCTTTTAAAGAAGACAAGAGATCCTTAATGGGTTGGCTAGTGTGTATCCTTTCAGCAGGATGGTCTTGAGGTCGATCCCCCACGGGAACAAATTTGTTTAGCGACAATTTCTTAGCGTCGGGCGAAAACGACAGACGAAAGTCTATCCTCAGCCGTTAGATTTTGACTGCATGTTGGGCCAATTCGTTTATGGGGTCGTGTGTCTTGGCCGGGTGCGGTGGTGGAACGGTCTGATTGGTCTGTTCCTATGGGAAAGCCCATTGGCCAGAGAACTGTATGAACCCTAGCCACCCAATCCTTAGCCAGTCAGCCGCTATAGCCACACCCCTGCCTCCTCCTCCCTCCTATCTCCCTTGTGCACCGTCGCACCCTCTTCCTCTTCCTTCGTAACCACATCCTCTGCCCCACGAATTTTGACGCAAATAGCAATTGTGTACATCAACCGATGTATAATTAAGATTTTCTCTTTTTAGAAAAAAAATACCTAGTAAGGTTTTATCACCGGTTTTTTGTCACGAAACCATACGTATAGTTAACCTTACTGGGTATACATCGTGGAAGGTTAACTATACATCGTGAAAGTTAACCTTACTAGGTATACATCCTCTGCCCCACGAGTTTTGACGCAAATAGCAATTGTGTACATCAATCGATGTATAATTAAGATTTTCTCTTTTTAGAAAAAATACCCAGTAACATGCGTATGTGTACATCAAACAGCCGCAACTACGTATAGTTAACCTTCCATGATGCGGCTGTTCATCAGTTTTTTGTCACCGGTCACATGCCAGTGGGGGTTAACTATACATGTATTGTGTTGATCCCCAAAATCCAACATCCCGCGAAGCTGAAGGACTTTCGTCCAATTTATCTGTGCAATGTGATTTACAAAATAGTGTCTAAGTGCATGGTTAATAGACTCAGACCATGTCTAACGCATCTTATCTCCTAAAATCAAAGCGCATTCATTCTAGGACGCTTAATCTCGGATAATTCTATTATTGCTTTTGAGTGTATCCACCACATCCAAACCTCTTCCGGGAATAATGATTTTTGTGCTTATAAGCTGGATCTCTCAAAGGCATATGACCGTGTGAATTGAGACTTTTTGGAGCGTGCACTTTTGAAGTGGGGTTTTGACCCACGGTGGGTTGCTCTGGTCATGGAATGTGTGGGATCGGTTAAATATTCAGTGAAATTTAATGGCCGTCTTTTGGAGCAATTCTCACCTTCCCATGGTTTGCGACAAGGTGATCCCTTATCACCTTTCTTATTTCTCTTTGTGGTTGATTCCTTGTCATCTCTCTTGCATGTGGCAGTCCAACAAAGAGGGCTTGAGGCTATCAAAATTTGCAGAAGAGCTCCTGCTATATCACACTTGTTATTTGCGGATGACTCTTTGCTTTTCTTCCGTGCAAGTACTGATTCGGCGATGATTTTCAAGGATGTGTTGAGCACTTATGCTTCAGCTACGGGTCAACTTATTAACCCATCCAAGTGTTCCATATGTTTGCTGACAGTTGTCCAAGTCAAGTTGCAGAGGAGGTAAAACATATTCTGGGCGTAATACAACAAGAGTTCGAACCAAAATATTTGGGCCTCCCGGTTCCTAAGGGGCGCATGCATAAGGGGCGGTTTGGTCCTTGCAATCCAGGTTGAGTAAGTGTTTGGTGAACTGGAACGATACTCATCTTTTGCAAGTAAGGAGGTGCTTATAAAGGCTGTTGCTCAAGCTATCCCGGTTTATGTTATGAGTATTTTCAAGCTTCCCCTATCTGTTTTGTGATGACTTGACAAAAATGATGAGACAATACTAGTGAGGTGGAGAATGGGAAGAAAAAGATGGCATGGGTTGCTTGGGAATGAATGTCGCTCCCTAAATCTCAAGGAGGTATTGGTTTTCATGATATGTGAGCCTACAATCAGGCACTGTTAGCCAAACAAGCCTGGAGGCTTCTCACCTCTCCAGACTCATTGTGTGCTAAACTGCTTCGTGCCAAGTACTTTCCTAACGGGAACCTGGTGGATACAATTTTCCCGGCGAACAGTTCTGCGGTGTGGAAGGGCATCGAGCATGGTTTGGACCTAGTGAAAAGAGGTATGCTCTGTCGGGTCAGCAATGGTGCTAGCATAAGAGCTTGGAGGGATCCGTGGATTCTGAGGGGTCCTCCATTTACCCCCAATTTGCCAAAGCGCAATTGCCGCCATAACAGAGTACAAGACTTTCTTGATGACCATGGTAACTGGAAGCTTAATTTGCTACAACAGTTCTTCTGGCAGGCTGATGTAGAGGCGATACAGAAGATCTGGACATCTCTGCATCAAATGGATGATTTTGTGTCATGGCCTTGGGACAGATCGGGTATGTTGAAGGTCAAGAGTGCCTATCATTTTGCAATGTCGACACTGAGGGATCATGTCAACCTAGGTGCGTTGAGCTCCGCCCCAACAGGTGACCGGCCGGTGTGGAAGCTTGTCTGGAATGCGGCTGCTCTCCCCAGGATGCGACACTTTGCCTAGCAGGTCATCTCGGGATCGCTTCCTACAAATGCTGAGAAGTGTCGAAGACATATAGGAACATCCGCATACTGCAGTCTATGTGATCGGGATGTGGAAACGTCATTTCATGCGCTGCTTGTATGCCCTAATGCTGCTCTTCTCTGGGATACAATGCGGGCAATCTGGCCACTGCCTAATAGGTCTGACATCATATGCATGGGCTCGGAATGGCTGCTTCATCTTCTTACTGAATCCAATGAGCATATCAGGAGAAGGATCATCATGGTTCTTTGGCGGACCTGGCACTTGCGGAATGAAATCACACATGGTAAGCCCATTCCCTCTTTGGATGTGTCGCGTTCGTTTCTATCGAGCTACTACAATACCTTCCAAAAAAATCCGCTGAATGTCGTGGAGATTCTGAAAGGGAAAGCCCCGATAATAGCAGATGCACTCATGCAAGTGCCCTCCCCCCTCTGTGATACGTACACCACGCAAACCATGGCCTTCCCCGGGGGCACATGAGGTGGCACTTGATATGTCCATTTTGCATCATGCTTTTATATCGATATTTATTGCATTATGGGCTGTTATTACACATTATGTCACAATACCTATGCCTATTCTCTCTTATTTTAGAAGGTTTACATGAAGCGGGAGAATGCCAGCAGCTAGGATTCTGGGCTGGAAAAGGAGCAAATATTAGAGACCTATTCTGCACAGCTCCAAAAGTCCTGAAACTTCACGGAAGTTATTTTCAGAATATATAAAAATTATTGGGCGCAAGAAGTACCAGAGGGGGGCCACCCACCAGCACTACTAGAGAAAAGCTTACTAATGGCGCTGGTTTTTTACATACCAGTAGCACGGGCACCCACGCTACTGCTAGGGCGCTACAGCTATTATTTAACAGTAGCGCGTTTCTAAACAAGCGTTGCAGCTAAAATACTCATTAGTAGTGCCGATTTCTCCACCAACGTTACTACTATCATCATGTAGTAGTAGCGCCTTATTTTCTCCCCACGCTACAACTAGGAAAATAGAAATAAAAAATAAAAAAGCAGTCAGGTGCAATATTCATGGAAATCAAGACAAGTCTAGTGCAAATAAACTAAGTTCAGAGAACCATCTCACAAACATTAACGACAGTACCACATTTAATATAACCACACAATCTCACAAACTCATATAGTAGTCAACAATGCATGGATAGATCATAGTTGATAAGTCTACTAGGTAGTCATACTAGCATATATATATGGTTCAACAGCCACACGCATGCATATGAAGTTCTAGATGATGTCGATGACGACCATCATCCTCAAGCCTGGGCGGTGGGTGTTCCTGATAGTAATTAGGATTGCCTGTCCAACATGAAGATTCTTGCCGACGAGGAAGCTCTTCCACCCAACCGAGTTGAAGTGTGTGTGACCGTCCGTGTCCACGCCGTACGCACAAGTGGTGACGGAGCCCCTTGCGGTAAGGCGTATTCTAGCAGAGCCTTCTTCATCAGGCTTGATACCACAATTCTTAGCTAGGCTCTTTGGCAATTTCTGAATAAGAAAAACATATCAATTAATAAGTAGCCTCACACATTCTACACTAAGTATAACAATAAAGCATATAATATTCACTAAGCACATAAGATTCACTAAGCATATAAGATTCACTAAGCATATATATCATCAGACTCTACACTAAGTATAACAATAAAGCATATAAGATTCACTAAGCATATAAGATTCACTAAGCATATATATCATCGGACTCTACACTAAGTATAACAATAAAGCATATAAGATTCACTAAGCATATATATCATCGGACTCTACACTAAGTATAACAATAAAGCATATAAGATTCACTAAGCATATAAGATTCACTAAGCATATAAGATTGACTAAGCATATATATCATCAGACTCTACACTAAGTATAACAATAAAGCATATAAGATTCACTAAGCATATATATCATCGAACTCTAAACTAAGTATAACAATAAAGCATATCATCAAATTACTCTAAAAACTACAGTAAATGCAACATACCATGATATGTCGATCAACCATGGTACTTGTCAGGCAGGTCATGAATGGCACCCCGACGAAGTCAGCACGTGGCGGAATGATGTCCCATAGGTTGCACACCTCCTCCTCGCTCAACTTCATTCTTTGAGCTACGATGGCATCACCGAGTGGGTCGTCATCATCCTCATCATCCTCATAATCTTCTGCTTTGTTGACATAAATCACGGCCAGCTTGGGTCTTTCAGCTCTGAAGGAGAAGCTGATCAACTCACCACCGGTGATACGCATGTGGTCGATGAAACGGACCCATCCATCTCCTCCCACCCGCGTCATCTTTCGTCCTTTCTCGATCTCCATAGTGTAGGGGCCCCCAGGAGCCTCAAAGGTCACAGAGTCTCCAGTCAGATTGTTGAGTTCTGACCTCACATTGCATGGGATGATCTGTGTAAAAAAAGCAAAATGATATATACACGATGCATTAATGCCAATAACACTAAAAAAAATAGTAGTTACTAGTTTCATATAATTTATTACCGCCGCATGAAGAAAACTAGACTCGAAGTAGATGCCAAACAGCATGCCAGTTGCAAGGCTGCTAGCGCACCTTGACTTGCACAGTCGACATGGTGGTGGTGGTGGTGGTGGCGCCATTTCCCTAAAGCAATATGATTAAAGGATTAATGATCCAAAAAGTAAACATAAAGTTTTCATAGCTAGAGTTCACATGGCAAGCAAAATAATAACTAAAAATTAAACATAAAGTTCAGTCCAGGGGAACACTTTATCTATTCCCACATCCAAAAGTTGAACCAGCTAAGAATCTTCCAGAACACAATAAGTAAACATCCATTCCACCTTTGGCATCAGATGCACAATAATTAAAACTATAAAAGGCAAACACCCCCCTTTTCGATCAGATACAACTCTCTATCTATCTGTGTTTTCTTTTTCTGAAATTTACCAAAAATGGGCTCACAAACAGCATCATAAGAACTTAGCAATTTGAGCATCACCACATACAGATACTCTCTTCAACCTGAAAGAGAGTATCGAATCAAGCATTGATTTTTCCATGAAACCACATAACAATGAGGGCTTCTTGGTCATATCTTTATGTGCATCAACAAAGAAGCTAGTGGCAGTAGCCAAGAATTGAAACCCTCAACCGTTGCTGTCATATCAGAGCTAAAAAATGCTCACGATTCTACGGTCGAGCACTATGGTTGTTCCAGGGAAGGAATGACAAGTAGTTACAAGTACTACATCAATGATCCTAAATGTCGGAAACAATAGTCACGACATGGACGCCTCCTCTCTAAACCCTAGAACACTAGGCACCGCCGCCGCCACCACTCCTCCAGGGGCAGCAGCCAAGAATTGAAACCCAAGTTTCAATTATATGTGCTAAAAGCATCTACTTCTCTAGCTACTTCTCTCTACTCTCTCCTAAGTTTCGGTGAGCAACAAAAAGCCTCTACTTCTCTCACCTAACCCCTCTCTCTACTCTCTCCCCAATCACGCGAGGAGCATGTCGCATCGAAGCGCGGAGCCACCATGCAATCCCTAAATCCCAAAACATGGCGAGCCGCCGTGGAAAATCGATTGGAGCCTAGCTAGTGTGGCGCGCGCATGGAGGAGGAGATCGAGGGGGACTTACGGGGCTGGAGTGTCGGAGTTGGCGAGAGGCGACCGAGCGTGGTGGCGGCGCACGGCACCGTCGACGGGGGTGAGGCGGCCAGGGATGAACCCTAACCGCGGCGGCGTCGTCGGGCGGAGGGGATCGATTGTGAGAGTGTGAGGGGGTGCGGGGGCGCTCGGGCCGGTTTTCTTTTGCTCTAGTAGTAGTGCTGTTTAGAGGCCAGCACTACTGCTAAGCCCACCAGCTGTAGTGCCCGTTCAAAACAAACGCTACAACTAAGTGGGCTACTGCTTTTGCCTTGCGGCCCATCTAACAGTAGCGCGGCCCAATCAAACAAACGCTGCTGTTATATATTAGTAGTAGCGTGTTTTCTGCCAAGCGCTACTGCTAAATACTAGTAGCGTAGGGTCATAAACAGGCGCTACTGGTAAACTTCTATCTATAAGCATTTTCCTAGTAGTGCAGCCACGAGTGTGGGGGCGCACCCTACACCCCTGGGCGCGCCCCCTGCCTCATGGGCCCCTTGGTGGCCCTCCGATGCCCATCTTCTGCTATATGAGGTCTTTCATCAAGGAAAAAATCATAAGCAAGCTTTGGGGAAGAAACTCCGCCGCCACGAGGCGGAACCAATCTAGGGCTCCGGCGGAGCTGTTCTATCGGGGAAACTTCCCTCCGGGAGGGGGAAATCATCACCATCGTCATCACCAACGATCCTCTCATCAGGAGGGGGTCAATATCCATCAACATCTTCACCAGCACCATCTCATCTCAAACCCTAGTTCATCTCTTGTATCCAATCTTTGTACCCAAACCTCAGATTGGTACTTGTGGGTTGCTAGTAGTGTTGATTACTCCTTGTAGTTGATGCTAGTTGGTTTACTTGGTGGAAGATCATATGTTCAGATCCATTATGCATATTAATACCCCTCTGATTATGAACATGAATATGCTTTGTGAGTAGTTACGTTTGTTCCTGAGGACATGGGAGAAGTCTTTCTATTAGTAGTCAAGTGAACTTGGTATTCGTTTGATATTTTGATGAGATGTATGTTGTCATCCCTCTAGTGGTGTCATGTGAACGTCGACTACATGACACTTCACCATTGTTTGGGCCTAGAGGGAGGCATTGGGAAGTAATAAGTAGATGATGGGTTGCTAGAGTGACAGAAGCTTAAACCCTAGTTTATGTGTTGCTTCGTAAGGGGCTGATTTGGATCCATATGTTTCATGATATGGTTAGGTTTACCTTAATACTTTTGTTGTAGTTGTGGATGCTTGCAATGGGGGTTAATCATAAGTGGGATGCCTATCCAAGTAAGGACAGTACCCAAGCACCGGTCCACCCACATATCAAATTATCAGAGTACCGAACGCGAATCATATGAACGTGATGAAAACTAGCTTGACGATAATTCTCATGTGTCCTCGGGAGCGCTTTCCTTCATAAAAGAGTTTTTCCAGGCTTGTCCTTTGCTACAAAAAGGATTGGGCCATCTTGTTGCACCTTATTTACTTATATTACTTGCTAATCGTTACAAATTACCTTATCACAAAACTATATGTTACCGATAATTTCAGTGCTTGCAGAGAATACCTTACTGAAAACTGGTTATCATTTCCTTCTACTCCTCATTGGGTTCGACACTCTTACTTATCGAAAAGTCTACGATAGATCCCCTACACTTGTGGGTCATCAAGACTCTTTTCTGGCGCCGTTGCCGGGAGTGAAGCGCCTTTGGTAAGGAAAAATTTATATAGTGTGCTGAAATTTACTATCACTTGTTACTATGGAACATAATCCTTTGAGGGGCTTGTTCGGGGTATCTTCACCCCGACCAGGAGAGCAAAGAGTTTCTCCTGAACCTACTGAACCTAATGAAAATTTTTACTTTGAAATTCCTTCGGGTATGATAGACAAACTGCTAGCTAATCCTTTTGCAGGAGATGGAACATTGCATGCCGATTTACACTTAATCTATGTGGATGAAGTTTGTGGATTATTTAAGCCTGCAGGTATGCCTGAGGATGTTATCAAGAAGAAGGTCTTCCCTTTATCTTTGAAGGGAGATGCATTGACATGGTATATGAGATCATGGGACTATAAGCGATTGAAATTGGATTTTCACCAGAAGTTTTATCCTATGCATCTTGTTCATCGTGATCGTAATTATATATATAATTTTTGGCCTCACGAAGGAGAAAGCATCGCTCGAGCTTGGGGGAGGCTTAAGTCAATGTTATATTGATACGTCTCCAACGTATCTACTTTTCCAAACACTTTTGCCCTTGTTTTGGACTCTAACTTGTATGATTTGAATGGAACTAACCCGGACTGACGCTGTTTTCAGCAAAATTGCCATGATGTTGTTTTATGTGCAGAAAACAAAAGTTCTCGGAATGACCTGCAACTCCACGGAATATCTTACAATAAATAATAAAAAATCCTCGCCAAAGATGAAGACCAGGGGGGCCACACCCTTCTCATGAGGGTGGGGGGCGCGCCCCCCTAGGGCGTGCCCCCCTACCTCGTGGGCCCCCTGGAGACCCCCCGACTCCAACTCCAACTCTATATAACTTCTTTCGGGGAGAAAAAAATCAGGGAGAAGAAATCATCGCGTTTTACAATACGGAGCCGCCGCCAAGCCCTAAAACCTCTCGGGAGGGCTGATCTGGAGTCCGTTCGGGGCTCCGGACAGGGGGATTCGTCGCCGTCGTCATCATCAACCATCCTCCATCACCAATTTCATGATTCGCACCGCCGTGCGTGAGTAATTTCATCATAGGCTTGCTGGACGGTGATGGGTTGGATGAGATTCACCATGTAATCGAGTTAGTTTTGTTAGGGTTTGATCCCTAGTATCCATTATGTTCTGAGATTGATGTTGCTATGACTTTGCTATGCTTAATGCTTGTCACTAGGGCCCGAGTGCCATGATTTCAGATCTGAACCTATTATGTTTTCATCAATATATGAGAGTTCTAGATCCTATCTTGCAAGTCTATAGTCACCTATTATGTGTTATGATCCGTTAACCCTGAAGTGACAATAATCAGGATACTTACCAGTGATGACCGTAGTTTGAGGGGTTCATGTATTCACTATGTGCTAATGCTTTGTTCTGGTTCTCTATTAAAAGGAGGCCTTAATATCCCTTAGTTTCCATTAGGACCCCGCTGCCACGGGAGGGTAGGACAAAAGATGTCATGCAATTTCTTTTCGATAAGCACGTATGACTATATTCAGAATACATGCCTACATTACATTGATGAACTGGAGCTAGTTCTGTGTCACCCTATGTTATGATTGTTACATGATGAACCGCATCCGGCATAATTATCCATCATTGATCCGATGCCTACGAGCTTTCCATATACTGGTTTACACTTATTTACTTTCCTGTTGCTATTGTTACAATCACTACAAAATACCAAAAACATTACTTGCTTTCATTACCCTTTTGTTACCGTTACCATCACTATCATATTACTTTGCTACTAAACACTTTGCTGCAGATACTAAGTTTCCAGGTGTGGTTGAATTAACAACTCAGCTGCTAATACTTGAGAATATTCTTTGGCTCCCCTTGTGTCGAATCAATAAATTTGGGTTGAATACTCTACCCTCGAAAGCTGTTGCGACCCCCTATACTTGTGGGTTATCAAGACTAATTTCTGGCGCCGTTGCCGGGGAGCATAGCTCTATTCTTTGAGTCACTTGGGATTTATATCTGCTGGACACTATGAAGAACTTGGGAGATCCAAAAACCAAGATCTATCCCTCAACTACGATGGGAGGTAAGGAACTGCCATCTAGCTCTGCACTTGATTCACCTTCTGTTATGAGTAAGGTTGCGACACCTAAACCTGCTTCTGCTATTCGTTCTGATATGTCACATGTTATTGATGATGCTACTTCTGCTATACATGATACTTATGATGAAACTACCTCTATGCCTGATACTACTATGCCACTTAGTGATTTTCTGGAGGAACGACTTGCTAGGGCTAGAGAGATTGAAAATATTGAATCTCATTATGAAGATGAAAGTGATGATGAAGAATCACTTGTTATTCCCGAGGGTTATTTATTTGATCAAGATGCTTCTTTAGCTATTTTAGCTTGCAAAGATAGATATGAACTCAAAAGGTTATTAGCTAAATGGAATAAGCAATCTCTAAATGCTAGGATGAGACCTGACCCTGCTTTTGCTACTTCACCTATCTGTGTTGCTGATAAGGATTATGAATTCTTTGTTGATCCTGATATAATTACTTTGGTTGAATCTGATCCTTTTCATGGTTATGAATCTGAAACTGTTGTGACACATCTTACTAAATTAAATGATATAGCTACCCTGTTCACTAATGATGAGAGATCTTGCTACTTTTATATCCTTAAAATATTTCCGTTCTCATTAAAGGGTGATGCTAAGATATGGTTTAATTCTCTTGATCCTGGTTGTGTGCGTAGCCCCCAGGATATGATCTATTACTTCTCTGCTAAATATTTCCCTGCTCATAAGAAACAAGTTGCTTTAAAGGAAATATACAACTTTGTGCAAATTAAAGAAGAGAGTCTCCCACAAGCTTGGGGGAGTTTTCTCAAGTTACTTAATGCTTTGCCTGATCATCCTCTTAAGAAAAATGAAATACTTGATATCTTTTATAATGGACTAACCGATGCTTCCATAGATTACCTGGATAGTTGTGCTGGTTCTCTTTTCAGGGAAAGAACACCGGATGAAGCTGAAATCTTATTGAATAATATGTTGACAAATGAAAATAATTGGGCACCTCCTGAGCCAGCTCCTGCTCCAATTAATGATCGCAATCCTAAACCAACTCCAAAGAAGAGGGGTATTCTATTTCTCAGTCCCGTAGATATGCAAGAGGCAAAGAAATCTATGAAAGAAAAAGGTATTAAAGCTGAAGATGTTAATAATTTACCTCCTATTGAAGAAATACATGGTCTTAATTTACCACCTGCTGAAGAAACATATGATCTTAATCCTTTATTTATTGAAGAACCTCCAGACCTCGATAAGCCGACACAGGTAGTAAAGGTAAATTCTCTCTATAGATATGATAAAGCTGAAATCCCTCCTACTAAAATTGCTAGTCAATGCTTGGATGAGTTTGATAATTTTATGTTTAAGTAAGAAGACTTCAATGCTTATTTTGGTAGACAATTAAAACAAGATGCTGATATGATTAAATACTTGGGTGATTATATGGCTAACATTAGAGGTGAACTTAAACTTGTTAGCAAACATGCTTCTATGGTTACCACTCAAGTAGAACAAGTACTTAAAGCTCAAAAGGAATTGCTCAATGAGATGAATAGTAAGAAAAATAATTATGATGTTAAAGTGGCTACTAGAACTGGTAGAATGACTCAGGAACCTTTGTATCCTGAAGGCCACCCTAAGAGAATTGAGCTATATTCTCAGAAAAATAAAATTGATGCACCTAGTTCTTCTAAAAAGAAGAAAAAGAAAAATGATAGAACTGTGCAAACTTCTAGTGAACCTATTGCTGAACCACTTGATAATCCAAATGATATTTCTATTTCTGATGCTAAAACACAATCTGGTAATGAACATGAACCTAATGAAAATGTTAATGATGATGTTCATAATAATGCTCAACCTAGTAATGATAATGATCTAGAAATTGAACCTGCTGTTGATCTTGATAACCCACAATCAAAGAATCAACGTTATGAGAAGAAAGACTTTGTTGCTAGGAAACATGGTAAAGAAAGAGAACCTTGGGTTCAGAAACCCATGCCTTTTCCTCCCAAACCATCCAAGAAAAAGGATGATGAGGATTTTGAGCGCTTTGCTGAAATGATTAGACCTATCTTTTTATGTATGCGATTGACTGATATGCTCAAAATGAATCCTTATGCTAAGTACATGAAAGATATTGTTACAAATAAAAGAAAGATACCAGAAGCTGAAATTTCCACCATGCTTGCTATTTATACTTTTAAGGGTGGAATACCAAAGAAACTTGGAGATCCAGGAGTACCTACTATACCATGCTCCATTAAAAGAAACTATGTTAAAACTGCTTTATGTGATCTTGGAGCCGGTGTTAGTGTTATGCCTCTCTCTTTATATCGTAGACTTGATTTGAATAAGTTGACACCTATTGAAATATCTTTGCAAATGGCTGATAAATCAACTGCTATACCTGTCGGTATTTGTGAGGATGTCCCTGTTGTAGTTGCAAACGTTACTATTTTAACGGACTTTGTTATTCTTGATATTCCCGAGGACGATAGTATGTCTATTATTCTTGGAAGACCTTTTCTTAATACTGCAGGGCTGTTATTGATTGCAACAAAGGCAATGTCACTTTTCATGTTAATGGTAATGAGCATACGGTACATTTTCCGAGGAAACAACCTCAAGTTCATAGTATCAATTCTATCGGAAAAATTCCATCGATTATATTTGGAGGTTTTGAATTTCCTCTTCCTACTGCCAAGAAGAAATATGATATACTTATTATTGGGGATGTGCATACCCCCATTGAGGTAACCTAGTGTTATTCGAAATTTCTCCGGTTTCATGTTAATCGGAATGAGTTTGTTAACAAGACTTGATCAACCTTATTAGTGGATTCCTTTTGACGAGCATGAGATGGATGAAACTAGAAGCACAACCTTCTGTACCCTCTCTATACTTTCTGTTATTTAGTTGAAATAAAGTAAAAATAAATAATTTTTTGTCTGTTATCTGATTATCCATGCAATATAAAAATACCTCGAAAATAAAAGTTCTCCAAATGCCCTGAAAATTAAATATGATTTTTTATAGAATATTTGAGGATTTATGGAACAAAGAACACACCAGGGGGCCAACCACCTTGCCATGAGGGTGGAGGGTGCGCCCCCTTGCCTCGTGGGCCCACAGTGGCCCTCCTCCACTTATTCTTTCAGCCACACACTTCATCTTCCTCCCCCAAACACGAAAAACCAGCTCAAACCCGAGTCCAAGCTCGTTTTGCTGCCATTTTCGATCTCCTTGCTCAAAGCACCTCTCACAAAACTGCTTGGGGAGATTGTTCCTTGGTATGTGACTCCTCCATTGGTCCAATTAGTTTTTGTTCTAGTGCTTTATTCATTGCAAATTTTGCTGCTTAGGTGACCCTGTTCTTGAGCTTGCATGTCAAATTTATATGGTCAAAAGTAGTTTTGATGCATGATTTAGGCCCTAGACACTTGTAGGAGTAGTTGCTATCAATATTATTGAGTTTGGTTTACTTTTATTTTGAAGTTACTAAAATTTTTAGAATTTGTTAGAAAATGATGAGGAGATTATTGAGGGGCTCATCGAGCCAAAGCTCGAAGGAAAAGGCACCGAAGCCTAAGTATAATTTGCCGCGCACCGCGGAGGTTCGGGCATGTGAATGGCCTTCCGAGGATTTCTTGAGAGCAGCCGGGATTTATGAAGATTTTCATGAATTGGCTCATAATGCAGGCCTCACCGCTTTCCTCCATGACCAATGCGATCAGTATCTCTTACTCACAAATACCTTTGTGCAAAACTTTCATTTTCATTCTAGGAACTCACCACCTACGGTGGAGTTTCATTTATATGATGAGCATAAGGAGATGTCACTTTATGATTTCTGTCGGATTTGTTTAGTCCCTTTTGGGGGCAAGACAGAAGAACCACATCATGATGATGTGGAGGGATTTATTAATACTATCACTGTAGGGGAAACTAGGAAGGTTTCCGATGCACGAATCACTAGCATACATTTTCCTGTTTTACGTTACTTTGCATTATTTGCTAGTCGTTGCTTAATTGGACGCGGAAACTGTGAAAACCTTAGTATCCCTGATATAATTATTCTGCTCCAAGGTTTATGCAGTGATAACACTTTTAGTATGGGCAGCGTCATTGCTAGACGGTTAAGTATGAACCGTACTAAGGGTCCCATCTTTGGAGGCATCTATGCTACATGCCTAGCTGCACATTTTAACATACCTATTAGGCATGCTGAGAAGGAAGAAAAAGTGCTGCCTTGTGTTTATTTAGATTATAAAAGTATGGTGGCACATGATTTTATTGTTAAGAATAGGGCAGGAGAGCTTAAATATCAATTGTTCTTTAATAAACATCATCCTGAGACTATTACCTTGCCTGCTCCTACTTTGTTTGATTTAACTGTAGGCAAGTACCTTGTTCCGTTGACGGCTATCCACGCCTACCGGAACCCTGCACCAGCCGAGGAGCCAGAACCGGAACCACAATTTGATCCTTCATGACATTCTAACTATCAGTGGGATCCGGAGATGATTGCCAGCCAGTGGCAATCAGAGCCTTCTTCTTCCTCATCGCAGTACGACCCCAACTATTATTATGGATATCAGCCAGGCCAGCCGTGGCCATAGACCAACTTAGGCCAAAAGCCTAAGCTTGGGGGAGTACGTGTTTCTCACCGACATTACATTTATGTTCACACACACTCATTGCTAGATGTCGGTGCTCATACTTTTTCATTATATCATCCATGCTAGTTTATTTCCTTTTATGCTTTCTTCTTGTGTGTTTAATAAACCTTAAAGAAAACCAAAAAAATTAGTTGTAGATTTTAATTAATTTACTTTCCATGTTTGTAGTAGTAATTAAAAAGAAAACCCAAAAATATTTCCTGTTCTTCTTTTGCTTGTTGGGAGCTTTCCCATGTAAATAGTTTTATTTCTTTTCTTTCTTTGGGGGTCAGTAGGAGAAGACCATGATTAAATTGTTGAAATGGCTCTTATATGCATTATTGTTTATCTGACAAAAGAGCCCACATTGCTTTGTCTTCTCCTGTTTATTGAATGCTCACAGATTCCATCTTAGTCCAATGCACGTGCACTCTTATTATTATTCACATCGTTCGGTCGTGCAAGTGAAAGGCAATTATGATGATATATGATGGACTGACTGAGATGAGAAAAGCTGGTACGAACTCGACCTCTTTTGTTTTTGTAAATATGATGAGTTCATCGTTCTTGATTCAACTTGTTATGAATAAACATGTTTGCAATGACAATTAGAGATCATAGTTGCTTATGCCATGCTTGATTAGCTATGAGTTATAATGGTTTACCTTGCGTGCCAACATGCTATTAAAATGGTTATGATGTGGTATGATAGGGTGGTATCCTCCTCTGAATGATTTAAGTGACTTGACTTGGCACATGTTCACGCATGTAGTTGAAATAAATCAACATAGCCTTCACGATATTTATGTTCATGGTGGATTATATCCTACTCATGCTTGCATCCAATGTTTATTAATTTTAATGCATGTACATGACTGTTGTCGCTCTCTAGCTGGTCGCTTCCCAGTCTTTTGCTAGCCTTCACCTGTACTAAGCGGGAATACTGCTTGTGCATCCAATCCCTTAAACCCCCAAAGTTATTCCGGATGAGTCCACTATACCTTCCTATATGCGGTATCTACCTGCCATTCCAAGTAAATTTGCATGTGCCAAATTCTAAACCTTCAAATAAATATCCTGTTTTGTATGCTCGAATAGCTCATGTATCAACTAGGGTTGTCTGTATCTTCCATGTTAGGCGGGTTATTCTCAAGAGGAGTGGACTCCGCTCCTCACTCATGAGATAAAGGGCTGGTCACTGGGATGCCCAGTCCCATGTTTTATGCAAACTAAATCAAAATAATTGCAAACAAAACTCCACCTGGGACCTGATGTATGTTGGAGGCACTCGTTGTTTCGAGCAACCCATGGATTGATGTTTGTTGGTGGAGAGGGAGTATAAACTTTACCATTCTGTTTGGGAACCGCCTATAATGTGTGTAGCATGGAAGATATCGCCATCTCTTGGTTGTTATGTTGACAATGAAAGTATACCGCTCAAAATATTATTCACCTCTATTTCAAAACCGAGCTCTGGCACCTCTACAAATCCCTGCTTCCCTCTGCGAAGGGCCTATCTATTTACTTTTATGATGAGTCATCACCCTGTTATTAAAAAGCATTAGCTGGAGAGCACAACTGTCATTTGCATTCATTATTGTTAGTTTACATTGGGTGTGACTATGATTGGATCTCTTTTACCATGAATTACAATGTCTAGTCAGTCCTTGATCTTTAAAGGTGCTCTGCATTTATGTTTTGTGGTCTTAGAAAGGGCTAACGAGATACCATCTTGTTATATCATATTATGATTGTTTTGAGAAAGTGTTGTCATCCGAGATTTATTATTATAGCTTGCTAGTTGATTATGCTATTGATATGAGTAAACATGAGACCCGAGAATTATTGCAAATGTGGTTAGTTATAATCTTTGGTGAAAACTTGAATGCTAGCTTGACATATTTACAACAACAAGAGTAAACAGAGTTTGTAAAAGTTATTCTTTATTTCTTTCAGTTTGTCAACTAAATTGCTTGAGGACAAGCAAGGGTTTAAGCTTGGGGGAGTTGATACGCCTCCAATGTATCTACTTTTCCAAACACTTTGGCCCTTGTTTTGGACTCTAACTTGTATGATTTGAATGGAACTAACCCGTACAGACGCTGTTTTCAGCAGAATTGCCATGATGTTGTTTTAGGTGCAGAAAACAAAAGTTCTCGGAATGACCTGAAACTCCACGGAATATCTTACAATAAATAATAAAAAAATCCTCGCCAAAGATGAAGACCAGGGGGCCCACACCCTTCTCACGAGGGTGGGGGCGCCCCCCTACCTCATGGGCCCCCTGGAGACCCCCCGACTCCAACTCCAACTCTATATAACTGCTTTCGGGGAGAAAAAAATCAGGGAGAAGAAATCATCGCGTTTTACGATACAGAGCCGCTGCCAAGACCTAAAACCTCTCGGGAGGGCTGATCTGGAGTCCGTTCGGGGCTCCGGACAGGGGGATTCGTCGCTGTCGTCATCATCAACCATCCTCCATCACCAATTTCATGATGCTCACCGCCGTGCTTGAGTAATTCCATCATAGGCGTGCTGGACGGTGATGGATTGGATGAGATTCACCATGTAATCGAGTTAGTTTTGTTAGGGTTTGATCCCTAGTATCCACTATGTTCTGAGATTGATGTTGCTATGACTTTGCTATGCTTAATGCTTGTCACTAGAGCCCGAGTGCCATGATTTCAGATCTGAACCTATTATGTTTTCATCAATATATGAGAGTTCTAGATCCTATCTTGCAAGTCTATAGTCACCTATTATGTGTTATGATCCGTTAACCCTGAAGTGACAATAATCGGGATACTTACCGGTGATGACCGTAGTTTGAGGAGTTAATGTATTCATTATGTGCTAATGCTTTGTTCCGGTTCTCTATTAAAAGGAGGCCTTAATATCCCTTAGTTTCCATTAGGACCCCGCTGCCACGGGAGGGTAGGACAAAAGATGTCATGCAAGTTCTTTTCCATAAGCACGTATGACTATATTCGGAATACATGCCTACATTACATTGACGAATTGGAGCTAGTTCTGTGTCACCCTATGTTATGATTGTTACATGATGAACCGCATCCGGCATAATTATCCATCATTGATCCGATGCCTATGAGCTTTCCATATACTGGTTTACGCTTATTTACTTTCCCGTTGCTATTGTTACAATCACTACAAAATACCAAAAACATTACTTGCTTTCATTACTCTTTTGTTACCGTTACCATCACTATCATATTACTTTGCTACTAAACACTTTGCTGCAGATACTAAGTTTCCAGGTGTGGTTGAATTGACAACTCAGCTGCTAATACTTGAGAATATTCTTTGGCTCCCCTTGTGTCGAATCAATAAATTTGGGTTGAATACTCTACCCTCGAAAGCTGTTGTGATCCCCTATACTTGTGGGTTATACAATGCACCGCTAGGTGACGGACCTATTGCAGGAGTAGATACAGACGTTATGAACGTTTGGCAAGCTCAGTATGATGACTACTTGATAGTTTAGTGCGCCATGCTTTAGGGCTTAGAACCGAGACTTCAAAAATGTTTTGAACGCCACGGAGCATATAAGATGTTCCAAGAGCTGAAATTGGGCATCCGCAGGTGCCTGCCGGCCTAACTAGAGGGATGGCGTCTGCCATGGAGCTGGAAGAGGCAAGCGGAGAGGCGGAGCTTCGGCGCACCCCTACCTGGCACGCCAAATGTCAGATTTCGTGTTTCGGCAAAACCCTTGAGTTTTGAACTCTGGGGTGCGAACGAAGATCTCTCCCGCCTTGCTCACACTTTCACCACGATCTCAGAGCTGAGCACGTTGATCTTGCAGAACAAAGGACATAGGGTTTATACTGGTTCGGGCCACCGTTGTGGTGTAATACCCAACTCCAGTGTGGTATGGTGGATTGCCTCTTGGGCTGAGCATGAACAAGTACATGGGAAGGACATTCTCCTGAGGAGAGGTGTTCTTGAGCTGGATGAGCTGGTGTGCTTGAGCATGGTCTGAATGTGTCCCCTTGCTATGGTGGTGGCTAGTCCTATTTTTAAAGGCCCTGGTCCTCTTCCCAAATGTAGGCGGGAAGGGATCCAACAACGGCCAAATTTGATGGGAGACAACTAGTACAAGCTATACTGACAAAAGGTGGTCTTCGCCTGCCAAAGGCTCTAGCGGTGACGCCGTCCTGGGCTCCACGGTGACCTCCTTCCTGCCATCCTGCTGGTCTTGGTCTTGTTGCACCAATATGGAAACCTTTGCCTGATGCCTTGGGACTCCTCGCCTGCGCCAGTCCTTTAGCACCAAAGAGGAAACGAGCACACTGCGCGCTGGCGCCCGCCTGGTGCCCGCCTGGCCTTGGTCATCATGGCTTGCGTCACAGGGAGGTCACGAGGTGCCCCCGCCTTGATCTCTCCGCCCCTCGTGAGCCAGCCTGGTGAGGCCACCCCCGAGGTGGTCTTGTGTCGTCCGCCTCGTGAGGCTTGGCCCCTTGCGAGGGTCTTGAGTGTTCACTGCTGAAGATGGGCCGTACGGGGCCGCTGGTGGAGCCACGCCGTGGGCCGCAGGCAGGCAATTCTGGGAACCCCCGCTCCCAGGATGCCGACAGCAGCCTTGGTAGCACAACGAGAAGTGGATGAGGCAGAAAGGGAGAAGAGACCGGAAAAATTAGAGAAGAATCAGGACTGTAGTGAGCACAACAACGAGAGCAACCCCAAGGACGCGGCAAGGAAGAAAGTGGTGCAGCGCCCAGTGTACTTCGTTAGCTCCCTGTTACTAGGGGCTAGATCGAGGTACTGTAGCGTGCAAAAGTTGATTTTTGGTCTTGTTATGGCCTCAAGGAAATTGCGCCACTACTTCCAAGCCCATGAGATCACAGTTATCACTTGTTTTCCGTTGCAAAGGATACTCCGAAACCCTGAGGCTACCAGCAGAATAGTGGAGTGGGCTTTGGAGGTATCCTGCTTTGGTTTGAAGTTTGAGAGCACATCAACTATTCAGAGCAGGGCGTTGGCAGAGTTTATTGCAGAATGAACATCAACCCCTAATGAGGAAGTGATAGAGACATTTATCTCCGTCAAGGAATCGCCCAGGAATGGATTATGTATTTTGATGGTGCTTTTTCCCTACAAGGTGCAGGATCTGGTGTGCTTCTGTCGCACCCTCCGGGGAGCACTTGAAGTACATCGTCCAAATGCATTTTTCCTGGGAAGAAGCCACCAATAATACAGCTGAGTATGAAGTCCTCCTTGACGGGCTCAGGATTGTAGTTGAATTGGGAATTAAGAAGCTGATCATTCAAAGAGATTCACAGCTTGTGGTGAGACCAGTCAACAAAGGTTATCAAAGTCCATTGATGGAGGCATACGTCGAGGAAGTGAGGAGATTGGAGGAGCGCTTGGACGGATTGCAAACAGAGCACGTACCCCATGCGGAAAACAGTATAGCTGATCATGTGTAACGCCCCGAGACCGATGTGCCATGTCATGGCTTGCGTGTCATGCATTGAATATCATGTCATCATGTGCATTTCATTTGCATACATGTTCATCTCATGCATCCGAGCATTTTCCCCGTTGTCCGTTTTACAATCCGGCGCTCCTATGTCACTCGGTGTCCCTTTCTACCACTTTTCCTGTGTGGGTGTTAAACGTTTTCGGATTGGACCGATACTTGTCATGCGGCCTTGGTTTACTACCGGAAGACCGCCTGTCATGTTTCGTGCCATTTGGACTTCGTTTGATACTCCAACGGTTAACCAAGGGACGGAAAAGGCCTCGTGTGTGTTGCAGCCCAACAGCCCTCCAAAGTGGCCCAAAACCCACCTAAACCCCCTCAATCTTCTTGGTTGTTCGATCACGATCGTGTGGCCGAAAACCGCACCTCATTTTGACTCTCCAAGCTCCCTCTACCTATAAATATGTGGCCTCCCCCGAAATATCCACGCAGATCTAACCCTAGTCTTCTTCATCCTCGCGCCGCCGGACACGTCCCCGCCGAGCCAGACATGTCCGCCGGACGCATCACCTGGACCAATCAGAAGAGGCCACGTCGCCTTCCTCGCCGCCTCAGCGAATCCGGCGGCCCTCCCGCGCCGCCTCCCGGGCCGCGCCCCGCGCCGCCTTCGGCCTACCAGCGCCGCCCGCGCTCCGCCCGATGCCGCCCTTCGCCGCCATCGCGTCGCCGGTCGGCAGCCGCGCCGCCCGCGGAGTCCCTCTTCGCCGGAGCGAGCCGCCTCGCCGGAGTCCTCCTCCCTCGCCGGCCGGATCTGGTGAGGGTGGACCAGATCCACCGGTTCGCGAACCAAACGCTCGCGCCGTCCTCGGATCTCTTTGTCCCGGAACCTCCTCGTCCCGGTTCCCGTGAGGTCTAATTTCTCTAAGTCCTTTTTCCCCCTCATCCTTTTAGCATTTTTCATCATGTCATAACTTCATCACCGCTGCTCCGATTCGTGCGTGTAGCATATCAAAATGTTCGTCTCGACGAGTACATCATTTCATCTCATTGCATCATTTTCATTTGAGCTCATCTTGATGCCCGAAATGCTGTTGGAAGAGGGCTATGTGAGGAATTATGTCAGATCTGTTTCAGCAAATGGCATTTTGTCATTTTTGCCATGATTAATGTGTGCATGCTATGATCCTAAGCTCTACATGTGTTTTGTAGAATGCCATGTAATCTTTACAGGGGTGTATGCCATGGATTTTTGTGATATTTGTGGTGACTAGCACAAGCATGCAAAGTAGCATAATCGTTGATGCTGATTTCAGGGACTTAGAATTTCACTAAGTCCTTTTCCTGATTTTCTTGTTATGCCATATGTTCATGTTGTTTCCTAGTGATCCGTGCCTCTTTTGAGGATGATTAGTAAGGATTTTTTGTTAATATTGTGGTACTCTATCCATCCATGTCTTTGTTTGCATTTATGGAGCACCCTAGCTTGAGTCAATCGAGCTCTACTTTTGCTATAAAATGATCCTGGCAGATTATTGACATGTTTAGCGATTTTGCCGAGGATGTTGCTATAGATCCGTGCATGCTATGTTATTGTACTTGCCATGTCTAGCTTCTATTCTATGTCTTCTTGATGGGGTATGCTTAGTTTGCCATGCCATGCTCTGTAGTGAGTGCATCGAGCTCGTAAACATGCCCACTCGTTAACTATTTTGCCATGCTCCAGTTTATCACTAAGTCTGAATCTGTTTATGTTTTTGCTATGTTCACATGCTTGTAATTGTATTTTTTGATCCCTTTTGGCTCAAGGTCACTAAGGGACTTTTGTTATATGCTTTGAGTAGCTTCATTTCATGCTTTGCTTTGCCATGATATGTTCCTGTAGCATGTAGTTTTCATGCTCTAAAGATTGCTTCCCGATGATATGTTCCAGTAATCTTTTGCACTTTTGCCATGCTTGTTTGCGCTTGCTATTGAGTAAATTAGCCGTAGCTCAGTGTTCATATTTTTTCAAGCTTCATGAGTGGACCCCTGCCATGTATTTTGTTGCCATGTTTGAGTGTTGTAGCATATTTATCTTGATGCATCTAGATGGTCACTTGCTGTTTATCGCAGACCGGTGCCATATTTGTTTTGCTTGCCATTTCCAAACCGTGCATCTGATTTCGGTGATCTTTATATCGATTTCGACCGAAATGAACTCCTCTTTCCAGTGGCACTCTTGGATTTACAAGTCGAGGCCAGGTTCAATCATTCCTTTCAAATCATGCATATGCACCGCATACCGCATCCCGCATATCATGCCATGTTCATGTGTGGTTTGTTTACTATGTTGTGTGCTTCTTTCCGGTGTTTGCTTCTTCGGGTTGGTTCCGATAACGTCGCGTTTGTGAGGACCCGTTCGACTACGTCCGTTTGTCTTCTTCATGGACTCGTTCTTCTTCCTTGCGGGATTTCAGGCAAGATGACCATACCCTCGAAATCACTTCTATCTTTGCTTGCTAGTTGCTCGCTCTTTTGCTATGCCTATGCTGCGATACCTACCACTTGCTTATCATGCCTCCCTTTTTGTTAAGACAAGCCTCTAACGCACCTTGTCCTAGGCAAACCGTTGTTTGGCTATGTTACCGCTTTGCTCAGCCCCTCTTATAGCGTTGTTAGTTGCAGGTGAAGATTGGAGCTTGTTCCATGTTGGAACATGGATATTTTGTTGGGATATCACAATATCTCTTATTTAATTAATGCATCTATATACTTGGTAAAGGGTGGAAGGCTCGGCCTTTTGCCTAGTGTTTTGTTCCACTCTTGCCGCCCTAGTTTCCGTCATATCGGTGTTATGTTCCCGGATTTTGCGTTCCTTACGCAGTTGGGTAATAATGGGAACCCCTTGACAGTTCGCCTTGAATAAAACTCTTCCAGCAATGCCCAACATTGGTTTTACCATTTGCCACCTAGCCTTTTTTCCCTTGGGTTTCGCGGACTCAAGGGTCATCTTTATTTAAACCCCCCCCCCCCCCGGGGGCCAGTGCTCCTCTGAGTGTTGGTCCGACCGAGCAGACTGCGGGGCCACCTCGGGGCAACTTGAGGTTTGGTTTTACTCGTAGGATGTCTCATCTGAGTGTGCCCTGAGAACGAGATATGTGCAGCTCCTATCGAGATTTGTCGGCACATTCGGGCGGTGTTGCTGGATTTGTTTTAACTTGTCGAAATGTCTTGTAACCGGGATTCTGAGTCTGATCGGGTCTTCCCGCTAGAAGGAATATCCTTCGTTGACCGTGAGAGCTTGTGATGGGCTAAGTTGGGACACCCCTGCAGGGATTTGAACTTTCGAAAGCCGTGCCCGCGGTTATGGGCAGATGGGAATTTGTTAATGTCCGGTTGTAGAAAACCTAAAGTTGACCTTAATTAAAATACATCAACCGCGTGTGTAACCGTGATGGTCTCTTTCCGGCGGAGTCCGGGAAGTGAACACGGTGTTGGAGTTATGCTTGACGTAGGTTGTTCTAGGATCACTTCTTGATCATAGTTTCTCGACCATGCTTTGCCTTCTCTTCTCGCTCTCTTTTGCGTATATGTTAGCCACCAAATATGCTAGTCGCTTGCTGCAGCTCCACCTCATACCCTTACTTTACCCATAAGCTTAAATAGTCTTGATCGCGAGGGTGTGAGATTGCTGAGTCCCCGTGACTCACAGATACTTCCAAAACCAGCTTGCAGGTGCCGTTGAACTGTGCATATGACGCAACCAAGCTCAAGGAGGAGCTCGATGAAGATCTTGTCCTTTATGTTGTTCTGCTTCCAGTTGATCAGTAGTGGAGCCCAGTTGGGGTCGATCGGGGACCTTGTCGCATTTGGGGTTCTTCTTTTATTTTGGTTCCGTAGTCGGACCTTGATTGTATTTGGATGATGTAATGCTTTATTCATGTATTTATGTGAAGTGGCGATTGTAAGCCAACTAGGTATCTCTTTCCCTTATGTATTACATGGGTTGTGTGAAGATTACCTCACTTGCGACATTGCTTTCAATGCGGTTATGCCTCTAAGTCGTGCTTCGACACGTGGGAGATATAGCCACATCGAGGGCGTTACAAGTTGGTATCAGAGCCTTCCCCGACCTTAGGAGCCCCATTGCTTGATCGAATTAGCGGACGAGTTGAGTCTAGAAAAATGTTTTGAGTCTTTTAGGAATTATATATCGGATAGTTTAGGAATTCTTTTTACTCCCCAGTCCCTTCATCGCTCTGGTAAGGCATCCTGACGTAGAGTTTTGTCTCTTCTCTTCTCAAATTTCACTAAAAAAATTAGGATCACGTGGATCGATTTGTGACGAGAACATTGTTCTTGGTGCCTCCTGTCATTTAGGGTTTGTGGCAGTGTTCCGGGGAGTTGAGCTCCGAGGTGTTGTCGTCACAATTTTGTCGTTGCAGTTCTGGAATACCTGAGTTTAGTTTCGCCGACATCGAAAATCTCTTTTATGCAGTTGTTGGTGAGATAACCTCGACGGCACCCAGTACTAGGGCGGGAGTTTGGGAGTATTGCCATAACTCGTATAACGGATGCTTTTTGAAGGTTGAAGTAGACGATTTCCGAAGGTTTCTTGGTTATGTGTTGAAGGATGGATACAGCTGGATGTAGGATTTGTTAGTTTTGGGTGAGATATTATGCTTCCCCTGTATCCCCAACACCTGATTGCATAACCGGAAAATTTCGGGAGTTTATAAGTGGGAATTCAAGTAGCTCTTAGGATATCTTTCCGACAGATGTATGATATGAAATTGGGGTTCGACGTCTAGTGGTCCGCCTATCCACGGTTGGTTTTACAGTGGTCTCGTTGTGTCTTAAAGAGTCCTTGGCTATGCCGACTCGGGGACGCTTCGTATGTCATGTGCACTGCCTTGTACATGATGGTGCTGTACGATCGAGCCCGTGTAGGCCCCACCACGAAAACTTCGGATGAAATCTCTATCATATGTTTGTTCCAGCTTATTTTGCAAGCCAATCCTTTGTTTTGTTTTGAGTTGTGGTATTCGAGTTGCTTCGAAGTCAAATGTTGATTCCATACCTTTTCCTAAGCGGTGTTCTCATACTCTGATGTGAAGACCAATCCTTCTGGATAATCGAGACTGTCATGTCAATCCTTTTCAACCAGTATGCTTCTCTTCTAGTGGATCCGACCATTTCAACTTCCGCAAGATCAATTATCACTTCTTCTCAACGGTGTTTGTTTCATCCGTCTCCAAGTTGCCTTTGTTTTTCCCGCCCACCCACCCTTTTCCTTCAAGAACTCAGATTTTTCTGAATCAAGTATCCATTTTATTCATGTGAAGTCTCTCCATTCTTTTCCGTCAATATTCTTATCCGGTGATTCTCATGAAGATCCTAACGGAACCTCAAGTTCATCATTATTCATTCTCTTTCTTCTCCGGTGGGACCAATTCAAGCTTTGTGGATCATATCCTTTTCCTCGTTTCAAATACCCTCTCATGCCGGTGCACCTCATAATCATTCCACACTCGCTATTCTATTGTTTCGGAGTGCTCAAGATATCTCGAAGATTCGTGTTTCCACTCTACATTCGTTCAAGTTCTTTCGAGGTTGTTATCTCATTCTAGCCATTTAAATCTAACCGGTGCATTCTCTCTTTTAAATTGTTCTACGATGTTCCTTTTGAGTGGGCCCTAACCCACAGGTCTTTTTCCAGGATCTTACCTGACTCTTCTAATTTTCCCGGAGCTATCCTCAAATTTCTTTTCGAAGTTTGACGTAAGAATGAATTTTCATCAATCATATGTGCTTCTCTAAGATCTCTCAATTTCTTTTCATCGTTGGCTCAACCTTTCCATTCCTCATTCCGGAGTGCCTCAACAATTCATGGTGGTGTTTCTCATCGTCATTCTCAACATTTGAAGACCGAAGAAGAGTTTTACCTCTATATCTTATCCGTTCTCTCAGAGATTCATGGTTCTAATTCGAGACCATCCTCTCATAATTGTTTTGATCGTGAGAATTATTTTCACCCATCCGAAGCATTTCTTGAGTTGTTTTCCATTTCTTTCCTCCGAAGGCCATCTTTTCAAATATTATTCATTTCAGCTGACAGCTCACATTCTACAAATCTTACCGCTGCATCAATCAAATATCCTCTAATCAGTTCTTGATCTCTTCGTTCTGATGTATCTAAATCCCCTTAAGCTTCTTCGTTCATTTTCTAATTCTTTCCGGTGTTTCTTTATCTTTTCTTCGTTCATTTTCAATTCTTACGGTGGTTTGCTAAAGATTCCTCTTCTTATGTTATCATACTTCCGTTCTTTCAAATCCTACTGGTGGATCATCGAAGGCCTCTTCAAGTTTGTGCATTATCTATCTTAATCCTTTCTACGAGAATAAGTAGTATGCCAATTTCATTGGTTGTCATCAATTTGAATTGGTGAAGGATAAGCATAATGTAATTCTTATTCTTGTGTCATCGAGTTGATTAAATTCCTTATTCCGGAGTGGTTCATCATACATATTCTTGGTTTCAAGTGCTCATTTTTCTTTCCCGGAGTTCCAAGCTCTCGCAATTATGTTATCACGGAGATCTATCTAAATCTTTACAAGGTTCCACCTTGTGTTTTCAATTTCTCCTTCTTTTTATTCTTTTGTTACCGGAGTTTCTTCATGGAGGCTATACAGGATGGTTCATCAAAGAAATAATTCCTTCTCCTAGCATTCATTAAGATTCTTTTCAGAGGAACTCAAGCATTCTTCATCTTGCTATCCGGATTGCAATTCTTTCTTCCGAATCATTGGAGGTGGTATTATGTCATTCTTGATAATTTGAGTTCATGTTTCATGATTCACATGTTATTAAGAATGAGGTATTTTAAATCCATCAATCTCGTCATTGGAGTTACCTTGGGTTATATTTCACCTAAAGCTTTCCCTAAGGATTGTTGCTATCTATGGTTCTTATAAATGATCCAATTTCTTCATTTATCCTTTCCGGTGCGACATACTTTCTCGTCAATTTGTTCATATCAATCCAATTCTTTTCCCATGAGTGGCAGGTTGTCACCTCATAATTTTAGGTGTATTCCATAAGACCATATCAAGCTTATCCTTTTCATTGTTGGTTTTCCAACAATTCCGTTCAACCCTTCTTTTAAGGATGCTTTTTCAAATTCTATTGTGGTAGAAGATGTCTTTTTCCTCTCAATTCTTTCCTTTCCAAGAGCCAACTTCTATTCTTTCTCCCGGAGGTCTAGTGATGTTGCTCTTTTCACTCCTCATCTCGGTTTGTCAAGATCATGTTCAATTTCTTCCATTTATAGTCAAAGTGCTGTCCAAATTATATCAGTCTTTTTCCTTTTCTATCTTGTTTAACCGGAGTGTTGTGCCCCTTTGCTCAAATCCTTTTCATCCTATCAAGTCTTGTATCTCTTTTCAACTGGAGTGCTATAAGAAATTGTTCTTCCTTATTCCTCTTTTCTAACGAGGTGTTTTCAACTTTGTTCATCTCCGTTGTATTCTTTCTTTTAATTTGTTTAACTTTTCAAGGTTCCTTGGTTTCACTCGTTTGTAAAAGAAGCAACTTAGTTTTACCTCTTCTTTTTCTCTCCCGTTTTCCCTCCGGTGCCATTCTAGATCTTGGGACGAGATCCTCTCGTAGTGGTGGAGTGATGTGCCAGGTGTCTTCCAGCTATTCGCTGCGTTGCCATGTCATTTGCTTGTGTGTTGCATTTCATCATGTCATCATGTGCATTGCATCATCATGTTTTCAAAACCTGCATCCGTCCGGGTTTCTCCCTGTTCCTTCTGTTGTCCTTTCTGAGCCCAACCACACTTGCACGCGCCCGCGGCATGTCCGAAATAATATTTTATAAGTGGCCGAGAAATGTTCTCGGATTGGGTTGAGAGTTGACGTGTGGTCTTATTATAGTGTAGATAGACCACCTGTCAAGTTTCATCGCATTCGGAGTCTGTTTGATAGCCCAACCGTTAAACTATAGCGGCATTATAGCCGGTCTTTTCGTCGGACGTTTTCGGTCTCCGGAAACAGTCGCCGGGCCTCCCTCTCTTCTCTCCTCTCAGCTCGAGACCGTCTACACAGCCCACCTAGTCGATCCTCCTTCCCCTCTTCGCTTCCGGAGTTGTCCGATGCGATCGCACGGTCCGAGACCCTCTCTGCTCAGTGCATCAAAATCCCATATGTGCGCGTCCGAAAGTTGTCCCGAACCCGACTCGGGCTGTCGCTACCGTTGTGTCCGGATCATCCCCAAACGTCTACAAAACGTCACCATTTTCCTTTTTGGACTCCCTAGCTATTTTATCCGCGATCGTCCAATTGCAATCGTAGGGACGAGGTAGCCCCTAACCTAGTCTGTGAGGTATATATATACTCCACTCCTAGTCTATTTGGACAAACCCTAAAAATTAGGACCCTTGTCCCATCCCACCGCCGCCAGCATCTCCCACCTCGGGGTCTTCCCCGATCCAAATCCTCCTCGTTTTCTCCACCCAACCAACCCAGCTCATTCCCTGGATCCCCTCGCAGTCAACCTAAGCCAGCCACTTCTC